>NC_062540.1:15956798-15961798 GCF_022655615.1 Tachysurus fulvidraco
TATGCAAGTGTTCAAATGAGATTTTCCGACTAGATATCTGTCCTTTGCTTTAGTCTGTATTTTCTATTCCTGTTTTCCAACTTATTAATTAATTAATCCAGTCTTGCCGAAAAACGTATATTATATAAATGTACACCTTATTTATACCTATGCATCATTTGCAAATACGGAATTATTTATTGCTATCGCCTGGACTGCAAATGTGTCTTTTTTAAGGACCGCTTTAACTTTGCTGTACTCAGTATACTGACAAGAAAAGAATCTTGAATCTTGAAATAATAATAATATAATAATAATAAACTTTATTTTGTATAGCTCCTTTAAAAGTAGCTTCTCAACGTGCTTGACATAAAAGATGAACATAACAGTACAGGCACTAAAACTAACCATACAAAAATAAAAAGCCAATAAATAACAAACAAAGAAATCACATAAAAGCTACCCTAAAAAAGTGCGTTTTAAGGTGGGATTTAAAAAGGCCGATCAGCCATAGTTTTTAGCCGTGTTGTTTGGACAGTCAGAAGACCAGCTTCAGAAGAGCATAGAGCATGTGTAGGTATGTAAGGGGTTAACAGCTCACACAGATATTGAAGGGCCAAATTATTCAAGGCCTTGTAAGTGAGCATGAGAATTTGAAAATCAATACGAAAACTAACAGGAAGCCAGTGCAATTTTTCCAGGATCGGTGTAAGGTGCTCCCCTGCACTGGTCCTAGTCAGAATTCTCGCAGCTGAATTTTGTACCAACTGTAATTTACTTAGGGTAGCTTTAGGAACTCCAACCAGCAAAGCATTACAGTGATCAGGACGTGAAAAGACAAAAATGTTGATTAACTTTTCAGCCACACAGAAAGTCAACATGGGACGTAATTTGGCAATGTTTCCGAGATGAAAAAATGATGCTTTGACAGTGTTACGAACATACTGTAATGGTCAAATGTGAAATTGGCATCAAATATCACCCCCAAATTTTTTTAGTTTAGAAATCTGGCAACCTTCATGGTGTGAACTTCATATTATCAGATTTTAATGTCTTCTTCTTCTTCTTCTTCTTCTTCTACTGCTTATCCGGCGATTTTTTTATTTTTATTTTTTATTTATTTATTTATTTATTTTTAACAGATTTTAATGTCTTTAATGTTTAATGCTTGAACTTTAAATATTTTCTCTGGCAATAAAATATACAGAGTTCTAAAAATGACTAACTTCGACTGTCATTTAAATTCCACAGATTCCACTCCGTACTTGTTTAATGTTACAGATCGGTTATTTGCTGCTTTATGACTCGATAGCTGAAAGCCGGTTTAATAAAAAACCCTCTCTGCTTGTTGTATTAACGATACGAGACTTGATCTTTTAATATGAACAAAAACATTCTATCCACTATGAGCATTTCCGTTTCTTTCGACATTCTACAAAAACGAATGATTTTTTTTTTTTTGTTACTCCGGTTTCCACACTCGAGGAATGTAGCTGATCACGTGCTCGATTCCAGGCACCATATCCATATGTTAGTGCAGAACTCGTGACAGCTGGAACTGAGTCTCACCCACACTAAACACACCTGACATTTCACCTCTTTTTGACACGAGTGTCGTGCACACCCACGCACGCAGCATGTGAGGAATGCCTCTGTGCTAATTATACCACGTGTACCTGAAACCCATGACTAAGACAATAACATCCATTTATCTTTCCTGCTATCAGCGGTGGTATGAGATCGGCGTATCTCGGTACCTCTCCCCCAGACAGACTTCATAGGAAGCTTAGGGTGACAGGAACGAGTTTTTCCACTATGTATGATGAACAGCCTAGAATTACAAATCCACATATTTCAAGCATACAGTAGATCATGTTCAGGTGGATTTATTCTGGTTCAGTTCACAACCCCCTAAAAATAGAAAAGTGCTTTAATCCCGTAACATGTTCTAACTCCGTAGACGTGGCACGGAATAACGGGCGATCGTGAATAACCTGACCGTCATGGAGCAGACTGTCGCATGACAGATCTGATACTGTGATACCATTAAACATTCTGTCATTCATTTTCATTTCCCTATTATTATTATTATTATAATTGTTTGCGCTTAATCTGAATATTAGCTTTAAGACCCTACTGTAATGTGTAATGATTTTCATGTCCATGTTTTTTTTTGTTTGTTTATTTATGTTAATCTGAAGCATACATGTATAACAAAATAAATGCTTCTGACCTTTCTCAAAAGTTCACGACGATGAAACCAAAATCCACGTCGAGCTGCATGACAAATTCTACTGTGAACATAATCACAGTATGAGCTTCGTCAAATGGGCAACAAAATAAACACTAACATCCGCAACTGGCCTAATCAACAACATCCAGGTCTCAGCATGGTCTGTAATTCGCACCTTGAACATTAATAAAGGACCCCATCACTGCTCAGAACATTACATTAATGTTCACAAATCTGACTGTTATAATGCACCTTCCTTCCTCACACTGGTCCACTATTGTATATCCTGCACTAATGTACAGTTTATTTTTTTCTTTCAGATGTAATATATGTAATATTTCTAATTGTATATTTATACTGGCCACTTTGCACATCTTATATTAGTGTGCAATTCATGTCGCTATTCTTTATTTACATCCAATTTCTTGTTTTTTTTTTGTTTTGTTTTTTTTGTAAATCTGTTTATACGTATTTTTGTTATTATTATTATTATTATTATTATTATTATTATTATTATTATTGTTGTTGTTGTTATTATTATTATTACTTTTATTTATTTATTTATTTATTTTTACAATTTATTATTATTGTTTTTATTTATTCTTTGTTTCTTATATTTAAGCTTCTTCTCTATTATTACTATGCACCAACACACCAGGACAAATTCCTGTACACGTAGACCAACCAGTCAGAGACCAAGAGCCACATTTTTTACTGTGTTACCGCAAAGAGCCGCATCATACACATGGGCACACATGAACATCACCTTTTTCCCCCTGCCATTTTGAGAGCGAACTTGACACAAATTGTTTACTCAAATGATTTTGCTCCTACTGGGAAACTTTGAGGTATTTTCATTCCACATGTGCGTTTGACAAAAATACCGTATCGAACTCAAGCGAAGCGAACACGTATATTAAAAAGACACAAATACAAACTTCGGTATGAACTTAAGAGCCGCATGTGGCTCGGGAGCTGTGGGTTGGCCACCCCTGATGTAGACCCTACTGTACCTTGCAATAAACCTGATTCTGATTCCTACATAGGATAGTAACTTAGCATGAACAAAGGTTAGTGGTTAAGGGGTTGGACTATTGGTCAGAAGGTTTTGAGTCGGAATCCCAGGTCCACCGAGCTGCCACTGCCGGGCCCCTGAGCAAGGCCCTTAAACTCAACTTAGAAAAGAGCATCTGCCACAAATGTAAACCATTTTTTGCATAACTACAATACTATACCATATTAATTCCTTCACATATCAATCACAATTTGTATCTATTTATGGTTATGTTTAATGTTGTGGGAACATTAGACATGCTAGTTAGTCTTTTTTCCTGTAAAAACCTTTTAAGCTCTAGCCAAAAATGGTTGTGAAAAGTTTCCGGGGCTGGAAACCTTTGTGTCACTACGACTTAAATAAGAAATGATACATTTCTTAACAAATAACTTTTTTTAATCGATTCGATTCATTCAAAATAACAGTCCCTCACAGATTTTGTGAGTTTACGCCCACAGAAATTACTGCAAAATCAAGCAAACTCAGATCTGGGCCAAGACACGATGTGTGACATCATCACAACACGGACATGTAGCCGAAGCCATTATTTAATTTTTTATAGAAGGAGACTTGTTATAACAGATAGAAACTTCTCTCAGATGTTCTGTAAAAATATAAACTGTTCAAAAGTGTTTCACGTGGCAGTCGTTAATAAATTAAACGTTATAATCATTGACGAATGTGATATAAGAGGAATAAAACACACATGCATGCTGTTATATGAAAATAATTCCCTTCATCTCACGTTGTTTTCATATAACAGAAAGCTCCAAAGTGGGTTATTCCTTAAGTGGAAAATCAGAGGTTTGTGAGATTAAATCCCAGGACGATCACAGATTCAATATTAGTCCCTTGAGCAAATCCTTTGATTCTTAAACATCTGGTAAATGAATAAATCGAAATGTTTACTGGATGTTAAAATATACAGTCACGCTTTAACCGTGACTCTACAGTTCTGAGTAATTCTGTACTTCTGCTACAGGGTGAAACCGGTGGTCCAATTTTTAGTCACAAAACATGATTGTTCATATTCAAAGACCTTTTTGTAAGTCGGTGAATCCCTCATTCTGGAAATGACTAACCTGGCATTTCCATAGCCTGGAGTTCCACCAAACCACAATTAAAGCCCTGTTGTCCAGATGGAGACATTTTTGAGACAACAGTTTTCCAAAACGGTGATGTCTGGGCAAAATTTCTCATCTGTAATCAAACCAAAAAAACCTTAATGCCACCCTGAAAGGCGGCACAGGTCCCTGTGTCGTCAGGGCCAAAGTTTCCATCGACAGGACGATAACGAGCGAAACTGGCATCATGACAGCAACACTGCACTCCTGACTGGGAAGAACATGAATGCTTGGCTCAGGTTTAAAAAAAAAAAAAAAAAAGACCCTGGTCGACCCAGATGAAACAACCGCCACGTCAAGCATGACAGAGGAAGTAATACGTCTTTTGGGATGCTTTGAAATCGTGATGATGTCATCGTTTTTCCGACAATTTAAGGAAACTTTTATCCTGTATAACAGCAAAGACACAATCTGGCCTGGTGTTGATGCTAAAACGGTTTCAGGTGCAAGGCAACGTCCAGCTTTCGTTATAAAGGCACAGTTTGTGTTTGTACCAACATGATTCGGGCCAAATGTTTGTTTCTACAAATACTGGTAGAATATGCGCTTCACACCCACTGCATTTGGCATATATCAAAATCTCTGAATCTAATCTTGACCTTTTATTCGC
>NC_062540.1:15964298-15979298 GCF_022655615.1 Tachysurus fulvidraco
CCTGCGAGACGCATGTCCCCCGCGCACGCAACATCCCACGCCGAGCGAACAGGCCTTGTATTCACAGAGAAAGAACCAAAGCCTGAATGCCTTTTCATTAGCTAACACAGTGCTTTCATTTTTCACGGTGCAACGGCGCAATTACAGCACGATGGCACTCTAACATGCAAAGATCACGCCGAACGGACGAACGCGTGAAAATGATTAAAATGCTGGCTGAGTTTTTTTTTTTTCCCGCCTCGCCGAGAGCAGGATCACGCTGAACTGATTAAGGCCGGGCCGTCTCTTCAGGCAGCAGTGATGATGCATGCTTGTGTTGGATGTGTGTGACAGGATAAATAGTTAAGCACAGATGTGCAAACGAGAAAAGATAACAAAAGACAACAAATCCTTTCTGAGGTCCGAGGGCATTGTTGCTATTGTACGTCACACAATATCTCATTCTCATGTTTCTGAATACAAATTCCGCTTCTGAGCACGTACGTAAAAGAAGGTAATCGAGATGAGGTCCAAAGACGTGCGTAAAATCGACATTTACATATAATAAAATAAGGGATAAAAATGGAATACTAAGGAAATAAATGCAGACTAGTGCGCAATAACATGGAAAGCTGTACAGAGCCGAATATATACATCCTGCTCTGTTCTATAACGTGTTCTAATGTTTCTCCAGCTCTCGGAGAACTTTGCATCTCTTTGCTTTTATTTATCATCTCCGGATCACGATCTGAGTCGAATACGTGTCGTGATCTTTTTTTTTCTCTCGCTGGCATCAGCGGTAATTGACAGGATGTGACAAAGTTGGATAAAGGTTAATTGTGAGTTCAGAGAGAGAAAGAGGTTTTGTTAGAAGAATTATGATCAACATTCATGACATTGTGTAGGACAAATAGTTAGGTGTGTTCACACTACAAGTTCCAAGAAAAAAGAAGTGCAGAAGAAAAAACAAATAAACAAAGAATCGAAAAAAAAAAAACATACTCGTAAGCAACCTTGATTACGTACTACCAGACGACTGCCAGACGGCTACCAGACGGCTACCAGACGACTACCGGACGACTACCAGACGGCTACCAGACGGCTAGCAGACGGCTAGCAGACGACTAGCAGACGGCTACAAGACGGCTACCAGACGACTATCAGACGACTAGCAGACAGCTACAAGACGGCTACCAGACGACTACCAGACAGCTACCAGACGACTACCAGACGACTACCAGACGGCTACTAGACGGCGATGACGCTAGAGGAAAAAAAAAACTTTTAAAATATCCGTCGGTGAACTAGACGTCTCTAAATTAGCCCGTGTTGTCTGATTTATTTATTTTTCAACATTTTTTAAAAGTCACCGTAGAATTTATTTCAGGCGACCGCATAACGTATCACATGTGTCTAGGAAAAAAAGACAACCTTCTATTTTCTAAAAAAAGACAACCTTCTAAAACTCCTACAATACACAGCAGAGTGCATAGTGTAAGTCCATAGTCTGCCGTTTGGGACACCAGATAAGAGGCGTTCAGGTGACTTATACGGCCCTCCGCTTTACAAACACACTATAGACTGTACACGTTGTTTATTTTCCGTTAATGTCAGTAAACACACTGTGTGCTGATACAGAATAAGTATTGACCCCCATGTTGAAAATGTGACCTGAAAACGATACAGACTTTTAATTGGGGTTATACGGTATAAAGCTACGATAAATATGCCATCATGTTGAGATCAGAAGTAAAATCAATAGAGTTTCTCTTCCCCGAAGACCCCAGGGGTTATTACAGAACATATACAAACAAAACAAAGTTCTGGGAAATCATCAGTCAGGGATTGTGCTAAAAAAAAAGACACTTTAAAAACAGTGCATTATTAAGTCCATTTTTTTTTTTTTAAATCTGTACATAAATTGGCCCAAACGCAACACCACTGAACTTTAGTGACCAGGTAAAGAGATGATGAATCCAAGAGAAATGGAATTCTGGGTAATTTTGTGTAGAGCCATGATATATAATCCCAATAAAGTTTCATTTCCAGTTGCAAAATGTGTAAGTGTTCATATCAGTGCAAGGCACTCGTTCGAGAAGGTTCTAGAAAACGCTTGCTGTAAGTCATCATACAGAATTCTGTTGGAAGGTATAATCATACGTGTGCGTGTGCACGAGCTGGTAATCGGGTTATCTGCAGTTCAGAGGACCTCTTAGGTTCATATGTGCCATAGGTTTTTCCACACAAGCTTGAGCCTGTACTGATATCTAAGATAAGATATAAAAAACGTAAGTGCTGACACTGAGAAACGTACGTTAATAATTCTTTTCTAAACGATGAAGCCGACAATGCATTCAGAATGATGCAATCGGAATCAGGATACAGGACCACATCCTACATGTCAATTTTTTTATTCTGAATTTGTATATTTCTTTAAATCTGCTTTGCAAAAAAACCATTGTTAAAAGTGCGGTACAAATAAAATCGAATCGACTTCGAATCCTTCGCTGGCTTCCTGTGTCTTTTAGAATTGTTTGTTGAATCTGTTTACGTTTGTTTAAAGGCGTCGTGGCCTTGTGTGCTTCACGAAAGCCTCACATTTGACTCACACAGACTTGTTAATTGCTTTAGCTAAAGGGGGCGGAGTCAACTTTCAGTTATTATCGCTGGTTCGTTCTTGAACCTCCGCACGTCTGTGCGACTAAACAAAACAGACAAAAAAAACCCCAAGAACAACAACACACAAACAAACAGCAGGAAATCATAGCTCTGTCCCAACACCAAACACTAAAAGATAACTTTAGTGATATGACCGATCGCTTTATTTATCTGCCTCCTCAAAAAAGCAACCTGGATAATCAATGTTATAGATTTAGCTTGTTAAAGACACGCGTGTGTCTGTATGCTGATTAAATCCAATGCTACTACGCTCGGGCTGAAAAGCTGAGGACTGGTGTCTGAGCAGCCATGGAGATATGAAGTCATGTGCTGAACTCGGGCTTGAGGTTGAGGACGCCTTAATGACTTTCCAGGTAAGAAGCCGAGGGTGTGTTTTCTTTGCTTTTCCTAGAGTTTGGAAAGTCCATGTTACAGGTTTTAGTTGAAGGTGGCACAAAAGAGGGGTCTGGAAAATCTGCAAGTCTGGAAGCTACAAGTTATGAACAAGATTAGCTGTTTAAAAATAAAAAAATATATTTTATTATTATTACTATCATTGTCATTGGTATTATTTATTTATTTATTTATTTATTTATTGTGGGTGGGTTTTTTGGTTGTTTTTTTTCTTATTTTTTTATTTTTATACTTTTTTTGTTACAGCAGATTCTGCTCCAATCAGCCCTCTCAGACTTCCTGCCGATCCGCACGGCTTCCTGCGTTGCATGTCACAGCTCCTGTATCGTATCGAAGCCTCCCTTCCCCAACCCAAACACCACAACATGCACAACATTGCCCTGACCAGTGGACTTTACTCCCTGCATTGATCGCCTGCGGGGCTGGAATTTGATCCCAAATGTCTATGCTGAATTTGTGGCAGGACACGCTTGGGGACACGGGGACAGTCAATCAGCAGCCAATCCCATGATCCATTTCTAGCACGCTGGGTAATAAGCAGACAGCTAACAGCTCAGCTTTCCAGGGAAAAACTCCCAACAGCACAAGCTTAGGAAATTCATGAAGCAAAAAAAATAAATAAAAGGAAAAGAGAATAAGATCAAAGTGAGCTGTTCTCATTTTTGATGTGCATGCAAGACCTCGGCGTTAATTGGCCCTTATGGGAGCCCCCCAAAAAAAATCACCTATTCAGGATTTCTGGACTCTATCACTTACCTCTGTGTGTGTGTGTGTGTGTGTGTGTGTGTGTGTGTGTGTGTGTGTGTGTGTGTGTGTGTGTGTGTGTGTGTGTGTGTGTGTGTGCATGTATGTGTGTGTGTGTGTGTGTGTGTGTGTGTGTGTGTGTGTGTGTGTGTGTGTGTGTGTGTGAGATTGTCTGTGTGTGCATGTATGTGTGTGTGTGTGTGTGTGTGTGTGTGTGTGTCATGGCCCAAAACCAACACAAGGATGATTTATCACAAGTTTTTTTGTAGAGATGTCAAGCTAAATAAGCATGTTATGAAGAAACTCAATCCCTTCGTCTCCGGCACGATCAAACACATAACTCTGATTGTTTAAGCAGTTTAAAATAAGCACAAATGTTTTTTTTCCGGTAAGAGATTTTGTATAAACTCACGGTGACACGGTGACAGTATCCAGCTGCTAAACATGCTGTCGGACAATTCGCGGCTAATTTTAGCGCGTAATAGTGAAACACGTGTGTCTCATTTGATTTGCATACACTGACAATAATATCGAATTACATGACTCATGTTCAGATTGTGTAAACAGACACGCTGGTAAATATCTCGAGGCGTCAGGAGAATCTTGTAGGTTAGCATTTTAGCGCTTAATCAATGTTAAACTGCTTACTATAAATATCTCGAAGTGACAAAAGGTTTTGAAATACTTTTATACTAACTTATTAGAGGTTGCACATTGCATAAGACTGTTTGTGTGTGTGTGTGTGTGTGTGTGTGTGTGTGTGTTGCTATATTACTTGTTTTTTTTACAGTAATGGGCTTCAAATGGATATGTTGAAATGAGTAAACAGTGCATTAGGTGCTGTTTCACTATCCACTCATCAGCTCCTGTCCTTTCCTCACTGTTTCTAACTCCCACTCCAACAAGCAGGATCTTTTTCGCAGACATCCCAGGACGCATGGGCACGGTTATTAACGTTTGGGTGGTTTCTTGAGAAAACCCTGTACACGGTCACAAGCTAAAACCGCACACGTTCCTGACCTGGAATCTTTTGCACGAGCGATGAGTGAAGCAAAAGCTTTGGAATCCGGAGTCACCTCCAGCTACGAAGACATCTTCATCACGAGGGACTGTTTGTGAAACATGCTCTTTGCAGCCAGACAGTCAAGGCAAGATAACGAAGGAAATAAACACATTTCTGGATTGTTGTTGTACACATTGCTATATTCACATCGCTAGAAACAGAAAAAAACAGGCTACAACAACAATCTGTAAAGAGCTTTCCCGGTCCACCAAACGGATATCATATTTTTTACATAAGCTACAACTGAAATGTCTTTTAGTGTAATATTATACAAACATGTGCGCTGGTATGGTTATAAGTGTCGTGTCGGTCGTTATAATCTCTAGCTACGTCACCTAGTTAAAAAAGTCTTCCACCGAGATTCGTTCTTTCTATCTTAGGCCATGTCCACACTAATCCGGATATATTTGTAAACGGAGTTTACGTCTAAAAACGCTCCACGTCCACATTATCGTTTTCGAACGTTTTCCAAAAGTTGCTCATCCACTGAAATGTATGAAAATGCTTACATCTTCCTACTGCGCATGAGTAAAGCTTCGACCTGCGTCATTTCCGCTAGGCGTTTATTTACTTTCGACTGCTTCACATGACTAAAAATGCGTCATAGTATTCAAAAGCCTCCGTATTCACAGTCCACACTAAAGCACTATTCGGACGGGATTAGTTCTACATGGGGACGTGGGGGTAAAGTAATTATTACCAAAGCTTCTCTGTGATTTTAGTCCAGTCCGAATGTGCCATCTCGGTAATCATTACGGACAATGTCAGTAAAGATTACGCAACTTTTACATTCTGTAAAAAGGTCCGGAAAAATTACCTCAGGTAATACTAATCCCGTCCGAAAAGACCCGCTTTAAATATGTACGGTAAAATTCCGTCATTTCCTGTTTAAAAGTTTTTGGCGCGTTTTTCAAGCATGGAATGTTGTCTGTTTGCGCACGTGATAACAGGAAGCAGCGTCATACGCACATGACGACAAGGAGGTTACTGTGGTGCGTAAAGTGAGTTACCCCTCCCAGTTCTGCTAGGTTTACTGAGATGTCTTGTCCCGTGCGAATTGGCCAATTAATATTACAGACGTCCTGAGGTAAAATTGCATTACTCCACGTCCCCACGTAGAACTAATCCCGTCCGAATAGTGCTTAAGAAGCAAAAACGGCGTTTTCAAATTTATCCGCTTTGGAGAGCGTCTTCCAACTTTTCGTTGACTTAAAGTGCCGTCTCAGTGTGGACGAAAGGCCAAAACGGAGAGAAAAATCTACGTTTTCAAACACATGAAATAAGAATCCCAAAGAAGTCTTTGAGTTGGTGAACAAGACAAGAAGACGATTCTCTGGACCTGCACAATAAACAACACCCAGATCCAGCCTCCTGACTCTTCCTGCCAAACAGCTGTTTTAAAAACCGACCCATCCTTATGGTCCACAGCTGTTGGTGATGTCTCCAAACTGATGCTGATGGATAAACAGTGTTCATCCTGGTGTCGGAACTGAAGGAAAATGAAACCTACGACCTGTCGAGAGGTTTAAACGGCGTTATAAGGCTGTGCGACGAACTTCGGCGGATAAATAAAAAAATACGTAAAAGTTACAGAGTGCTGCTTTAGAATGGGGACGAGAACGAGAGGACAAGACTGCTGTTCTGTCACCGAGACGCTTCCGTAAATATCGAATGATTCTGAAGACTTTTTTATACTGACTTGTTAGAGGTTGCAGTATTATGTGAGAGGAATTTTACAGTTGTTTACAATCGCTATGACAGATTTTTCAATAAATTTAACAAGTTTCCTTAACACGGTTAGCACAACATACGTCTTTGTAGGCTATACGATTAACACGTTTCTTGTTGCTTTGACACAAAATGCGTACAGTTCACACCAATTTCAGATGCTTGAACTTCTTTTACACACAAGCTCGACCGAGACCAAAACAATGTCATTTTACAGTCAAGTTTACAAATGCTTTCACACTGAATGTCAGAACAGGTTACATCATGTTCTAAACATAACTTATATAGGCTAAAGTCAAAGTCAACAGCTGTTCGTATTATGAACTGAAACACAAATATATCTTATATATAATATATTATTCCATTTCTAATGAGAAACACCTTATTGCATTTATGCAAATATATAAATCACAGGGAGAGGAAGACGAGTATCAGGACAAGGGAGAGGAGTGGGGCAAGGACAAGGACAAGGGAGAGTAGTGGGGCAAGGACAAGGACAAGGGAGAGGATGCGTGGTGGCGCTCAAAGAAGGACCAGAGCTAGGGTAACTGATCAAATAAGAGCTACTATCATTGACCATGTCATAAACCACGGGCTATCATATAGAGAGGCTGGTGAACAAGTACAGCCAAATCTCAGCCGGGACACGGTGGCATCCATTGTCCGTATTTTCAGAGAAACCAACAGGTATGATATTGCTTGTCCTACAGCAAAGTGTAAATAATTTGACCATTTACTGTATTAGAGTGACTGTATGCCTCCGACACTGTACAGTCTCTAATATGTAACTGTCTTTTGTCCCTCAGCCTGGAGATGGAAGGTTTTTAACCATCGTCCACATGACCAAATGTCCCTCCTGGATGCAAAGGATGCTGCATGCCAAGACATCACAGCTGAACACTGCCAGGGGTGGATAAGGCAAGCCAAACGATTCTTCCCACGATGCCTTGCCAGAGAAGATATCAGGTGTGATGTGGATGAGAACATGTGGAAATTATTTTTATTATAATTCCGGTGCTTTTTCTGTTTGTATAGCTTGCGGTAATGTCCTTTAGTAAATAAAGTGTTTACTGCAGCAATTCTGTGTCTGTATTTTTTTTTTTTTTTTACATAACCTGTACATTTTATAAAGCTACTCTGAGACGGTCATTCATTTTTTGTATTGAATTTCTGCAGCAAAAAAAACAACAAAATGCCTGCATTTACTAAACCCAACAAAACAAAATAATAGAGAGGCTTCAAAAGAAACTACAGTGCAAAACACAATCTATGATCGATACAATATACTGTCTATTGTATAAGGGCAGACCCGACACATATAAGGGCAGACCCGACACATATAAGGGCAGACCCGACACATATAAGGGCAGACCCGACACATATAAGGGCAGACCCGACACATATAAGGGCAGACCCGACAAATATAAGGGCAGACCTGATACATAAAATAATGCAGTTTCTGTCATTTCAGCTGATGATAGTGTTTTTTTTGTCATTGTGTTATGATTGACTACTAACGGTTCCTGTTGGAAGAGAACATGCGTTAGTGTTTTGAATAATTATTTGATTTTAAAACATGTTTGCAGTGTTTTGTTAGAGTGCTTTCACACCTGCCTTGTTTAGTTCGGTTGAATCGTACCAGAGTTCGATTGCTCGTTTGGTGCGGTTTGTTTGGGCAGGTGAGAATGTATGGACTAAAAACACTGTCAATAATAATCGTACGTAATTCAAAGCATTTGTGTGTAAATTTTAATTTTGCGGAGTTGGATCCCAAAATCTACGGCCACGACGGTTTACGGTTACGAGAATTTGCGTGTTTGTTCAAATACCACTCCAAAATGTACGACTGTGACAGTTTACACACACAACGCCTGTTTTCACAACACCTCTTTTTCACACACGAAAACGGTCTGCGAAACAACTGTCAAAAATACGTCATCACGTTCACAGGCATTACTATCCGAGGGAAGATGAATCGATTCCACGAAGTGCGCATGCGCCCCACCCTCTTTTAAACCCATAGATACATCTATGTTTTAAACCACTGGCGACGAAATGGCGGATCAGCAGCCAAGCGATCACTCATCGTCTGAGGTAAGTTGGTTTTTCCTTCCAAATTCGGACATGTTTAAGGGTTAGTTATCACTAATAACAGAGAGGAGTAATATTATAGAGATAGGTTAACTATAGTAAGTAAGATTAGCTCTCAGAGTAAGGTTACATTAAGTGCTAGCGTGTATGACATAGGCCTGTAGCGTGATGAGATAGGCCTACATAAAAGACACACACTAACACACACACACACCTCACACCTAGCCATTTCCTGCTGCACTGACTGCCCATTTGACTTGGACCTTCTTTCTTGTGCTGACTGTCCACTGATATTGGACTGGTTCCCCATTTTCTGTTGTCCAACACTTAAGGTGTTGGTGCCATCGGACACACTGTTTGTAGAGAATACACACATACATGAACTGATTTGATTCAAGACTGGCATCATTACATCATGCATAAAATTTTGGTGTCCACTTTTGCCATTTAATAATACCATAACTTTACTATGGCTTACTATGTAGTCATATAATATATAATATAAAACTCTTCTTGTTTTAAATTCTCACTGAGGGCTAAAACCCCTAAAGATGAAACCCTGGAACCGCCCCTGCTCTTATACCTACCGAAAATCACTGAAATTTTACTTTTTACTTTTTCTTCAAATACTTAAGTACATTAAATATCAGAAAATGACTTTTGATACTTAAGTACAATAAATATCAGATACTTTAAGACTTTTACTCGAGTAATATTCTAAAAGGTGACTTTCACTTCTACTAAAGTCTTTTTCTAGTACGATACTTGTACTTTTACTCAAGTATTGCTTTCTAATACTTTATACAACACTGACGATGAGTGAGCGCTTGGCTGCTGATCCGCCATTTCGCCAGTGGTTTAAAAGAGGGCGGGGCGCATGCGCATGCGTCATCTTCCCTCGGATAGTAATGCCTGTGAACGTGATGACGTATTTTTGACAGTTGTTTCGCAGACCGTTTTCGTGTGTGAAAAAGAGGTGTTGTGAAAACAGGCGTTGTGTGTGTAAACTGTCATAGTCGTACATTTTGGAATGGTATTTGAACAAACACACAAATTCTCTTATCTGTAAACCCTTGTGGCCGTAGATTTTGGGATCCAACTCTGCAAAATGCATCTTCGCCGTTCGCAGTGCAATAAAATGATATTTTCAAGCCGCATCCGCACTTCATTCTGAAAATGAAGACTTTGTTTTGGGGTTTAGTTTACAATGTGTTATTTTGAGCGTGAAATTAACCGTTTTGCCAATTGTGTGTTTTAGGTGTGTTGGTGCGTTAAGAGTTTAGGAAACTTGTTAAATGTATTGAAAAAACGGTTATAGCCATTGTAAAAAACTGTAATAACTGTAATAACTGGCTCTGAGAATTTGAAACAGTAGAAATCTCCACACTATTTCTTGTACTCTAAATTAACTCAGATGTGTGTGTGTTTGTTTCTGTGTGTTTGTGTGTGTGTGTGTGTGTATTTGTGTGTTCGTGTGTGTGTGTGTTTGTGTGTGTATTTGTGTGTTTTTGTGTGTGTGTGTATATTTGTGTGTTCGTGTGTGTGTGTGTGTTTGTGTGTGTATTTGTGTGTGTGTGTGTTTGTATGTGTGTGTGTGTGTTTGTGTGTGTTTGTGTGCGTGTGTGTGTGTTTGTGTGTGTGTGTGTCTGTGTGTTTGTGTGTGTGCGTGTTTGTGTGTTTATGTGTGTGTGTTTGTGTGTGGGGGGGCAGATATATTACTTATGTTGATATATTACTTGTTTTTTGGTGACTAGCACATTTGTAAATATTACAATGTTAAATTCTATAACGTTCAAATGTATGAATTGGATTTTTTTAATCTAACCTTTCGTGTTTTTGCAGCCACGGAAGACAGGATATTATTTTACGCGTGTAGTTTTGCGTTAGAGAAAGAAAGAAAAAAAACATTAATGCTGTAAACAACTGCAACATAAATAAAACCACACGGTTTATGATTCTTTTTGACCTGACTGGCGGAAACTGACCCCTCAGTCGGAGCAGAGCAGAAATGTGAAGTCCCTGGGGCTTGAGGGTGCACGTCTGCATCCAGCCTCTACGCTCTGAAATTAGATTTCGTGTACGGCGCTCACTTTTACTATATTTAGTAGTAAAATAACCATCTGGCTGACAGAACAACCGACGTGCGTGTTTTTTGTCTGGTCTCAATTTATTTTGTGTGTTCACTCGACTGTGAGCGCCTACGACGGTGTTTATTTTAGCTAATACATAGTGTAAATAAAGACAATAAATTCGGTGGAAATGGTATTTACTTTGTATTTGTGAGTTTCGTTTGCTTGTTGATTCTTCTATTATCATGCTAAAATTATGCAAACAGAATGGCATTGTCAACTTAATGGTCTTTCAGCTGTATGATTCATGTTTCATAACTGAGTTATTTGTTTTACGTAGAAAACAATTAGATGAGTTAGTACTTGGGTGTAGCAGCTTGTTTATATTGAATTGCTATATAGTAATTAGTGTACATTCACAAAGCCAGCAGAAAAAAAAGAACGACCTTGGCTGAAAAGCTGCTAGATTTTCAATGTCACAAAAACTGTTGCTTCTTTCCACCTACGCCGCTATTTCTAGGAAAACAGTGAGCGGGGGCGAGGAAAAAAATTGCTTCACGCCCACCCCAATTAGCAAGATGCTGCTGTTCTACCATTTGTTTTGCTTGTGCCCGCATAACAAGATGCATAAAGAGCATTCCCACTTACCTGCTTCCAGAGGAAGCTGTCCTCCTGGTTGAGTTTCCAGGCTGTGATCAGGTGGATGGAAGAGAGCGCCACTCCGCACAGCACCGCCGCTGTCATGCGCACGGGCAGCAGCGTGTAGATGATATAGACGAAGAACACTGAAGTCCAGACGCCATCGGAGGCACTGCGTGGTTCCACCATGAAGACGCCGAACGCCTGCACCACCACCAGGACCACCACCACTAGGTAGCTCACTATCCACATGCAGTCCTGGTGGAAGCCGGTGCGGTTACACACCACCATCATGGCCAGGAAGAGTGCCATTGCTACACAAAGTACGGACACGTAGCTGACATATATGTCCTGAGTCCTGTACACACAGTAAAATGTCAGCATGAGGCCACACACGAGCACAAGCACGCCCATGAGCATGGTCAGAGAGCTCTGGTTCAACCGGAAGAAATAGCGCTGGTACAGGCGCTCCAGTTTGGCTGACTCAAACTGCTTGGACTGGAAAACGTGCGCGAGCTGCCACAGGCACCCTAAAACGGCCGCGCCCACTTCCCTGTCCTCTTCCTTCTCGTCCTCCTCGTCTTCCTTCATCCTCTTGGATTCACCATCCTCGATGGCTAGCTCTCCTTTCTTCCCGTAGTGGTCCTCTTGCCAGACACAGCGTGTGCTAAAGGTACTAGCAGCGGCAGCGGCTCCCGCGTGGGGCGGCACTTCAACGGCTTCGGGGTCAGCCAGGCAGCTCATGTAGCGCTGGCGCCAGTCCCTTTTTCGCCACCGCTTACGCCCATTGCGCTCGCCCCACGCCGTCTTGTGCTCGTCCGCACGTGTGACTAAAAAGCCACTGACCCAAGACATCCTGAAGGAAACAGAGGGTGAAAGCTAATGAGCGTATTAAAACAGCAGTGGCCTTGAACATCTAATTCTCTAAATTTAATAAGTGCGATTCCGAATCAGAAATGTCACATGCTGTTTCCCAAAAGCATGACGCAGATGTTTCGCGTTCATGTTTTTCACAAACCAGGAAACCAAACCTTACGTATTAGCATTTTTAAAGAGGTCACATTACCTGCTTGGCTTCCTGGTGGGTTTGTGGTGCTGCTTTCCTCAGCCAGGTCCAGCATTTAACCCTGTTTACGGAGCTGAGGGTAGCTGCTTGGTCTGAACACACACGGGGTGTGACTGAAAGATCCAGGACACCGAGTTAAGCAAACAGTCAAATAACACAAATAACACGAATGAGCTGAAAACCGAAGGCTCCGCATCTCCGAGCCGCCCGAGTCTGTTTGTTCGATAGAGAGATAACAGAGACAGGACAGAACATAATATTAGATCAGAGCAAAGAATGCTTTACAAGATGTGTGTTATGAGTAAACATGGTGAGTTGCTATCAAATACAAGGTTAGGGGGGAAAAAAAAAAAGTTCTCATGGAGTTCCCGTTCCCACCAACAAACTACGCTATCAGCAAAACACCATAGATCACTCACAGCTGTTTTTAACTTTTAAAGATTTTCCCTAAAACGTTCACGAGATCGGATATCGCATGCAGGAACGAATACGTTTCCTTGCAGGATATGTAACAGGGAACAAAGAGATGTCTTCGGAACATTTTGTAATGAATTTGATATGTTCTTATACGAGCTGGATGGAATGATACAAAAATAGCATTCTTACAATGACAGTCGTCCTCTTCACGATGTTTATGGAATATCACTCACGGGACATTTATAGCTACACATTGCTACACTAAACACATAAGTGGCAACATTCCTACATAAACTGGAGCATACATCATGTTTACATGTATACGTACAAATGTATATAGAAAGTGGTAGCGCTGTCTTAAGCATCCAAACACGGATACACAGCACCTTTAAAAATAAGTAATGGTACACAAATGGACGGCACCAGGTACCGCTCCGGTGTAAAGGACAGCGCAGTTTGGTTCGTTTCTTTCTGAGTGTATGATTGCAATCGTTAAACTTAATTTTAATCAATTTTATTACACTGTTATTAAATCGATTATTACGTTTAAAACAATCATGTGACTTGAATCCAAACCTCCATAACTCATACAGACTCAATCGTCAACAACTATTCTATCACTAATGTATATACTCATTGTATATATTGTGTGTGTGTGTATATATATATATATATATTTTATATTCCTACCTGTGTGTAGATTTTTACATACAGCATGTGTAAATAGTGTGTGTGTGTGTGTGTGTGTGTGTGTGTGTGTGTGTGTGTGTGTGTGTGTGTGTATTTATGTGCGTGTGTATGTGTATGGGCGTGTATGTGTGTGTGTGCTTGTGTGTGTGTGTGTGTGTGTGTGTGTGTGTGTGTGTGTGTGTGTGTGTGTGTGTGCTTGTATGTATGCTTGTGTGTATGTGTGTTTGTATGTGTGTGTATATCTGTGTGTGCTTGAGTGTGTATGTGTGTGCATGCTTGTGTGTGTGTGTGTGTGTTTGTGTGTGTTTGTGTGTGTGTGTGCTTGTGTGTGTGCTTGTGTGTGTGTGTATGTTTGTGCATGCTTGTGTGTATGTGTGTGTGTGTGTATATATCTGTGTGTGCTTGTGAGAAAGTACTGTATGTGTGTGTGTGTGCGTGCGTGTGTGTGCATGCTTGTGTGTATGTGCTTGTGTGTGTGTGTATGCTTGTGTGTATGTATGTGTGTATATCTGTGTGTGTATGTGAGAAAGTGTGTGAGTGTGTGTGTGTGTGTGTGTGTGTGTGTGTGTGTGTGTGTGTGTGCATGTATATATATATCATATAATGGTCTACTGATAGGATCCATATTTTTTCAGTCTAAGGCTTCGCTGGCTGCAGAAAGTTTGAGAGCCACTGAACTGGAGAGTGGATACAAATCAACCTTTAACACTCTCCTGCTCAAAATGTGTCCAGTGAGATCAATTATATCCCTGCACCCTTTCTGAGGTCCCAATTAGTCCTTCTATAACACCAAGCATCAATGATCAGATAACACAACATGACACTAGTTTTGCTGCAAATGTCTGAATCCAAGTTGTGTGTCTGTGAACCTGATGTATTTTTTTGCTATTATATATAATGCTAGTGTTTTGAGATGTATAGCTGAAATCCTAGAGTTCTCCTTAACATGCACACTAGATTATTAAACAGTAGGAGGGAGGTTCATGTTCAGGACTGTGTGTACTAGTCAGTACGCTAGTATGCGGTCTATAGGACAGAGACTCACACTTCGGAGACTCTGAGATATTTTACAAAGGGAATTAAATCCGACATAATGGAGACTTAAAGCGGGCGCTGTGTGACGTCACAGTCTATGTGAATATGTTTATAGGGAAAATGTTTAAAGGGAAAATTCATGGCGCTGTTTCAGATTCCAGCTCACAAACCATCATCCTGAGCCGAGATGTTGAAGCGGAGTGACACTAAAGCGCCATCGTGTTTTCTGCTGTGTGTGTGTGTGTGTGTGTGTGTGTGTGTGTGTGTGTGTGTGTGTGTGTGTGTGTGTGTGTGTGTGTGTGTGAATATTCAGTTAAAGCAATAGGAAATAGCCTGTGTTGTCACACACACTAATAATGCTGCTGTGGCTGCTCACTGAAACGCCGCACCGCAAAACAAGCACGCAC
>NC_062540.1:15981798-16116798 GCF_022655615.1 Tachysurus fulvidraco
TCTCTTTAGTTGATTTTTTAAGCTTTAACTATTTCAGTAAGGTCACATGGTGGTCACGCTGTTTTTTCCATGTGTATTTGCATGGAATCTTACCTTAAATTACATGAAGTCACCGGAAGTTCATTTATTCATTCATTTTCACACACATATTAAGCCATACAGGCAATATTTCATAGCCATTGCACTGAATAGCATGGAAACCAGAGAACCCAGAGGAAACCCACAGAGTGATGGGAGAACATGTGAAACTCCACACAGAGGGAAACCAGAGCTCTGCACTGTTGTGCCTCTCCGAGCCATTTAATGCACTTTATTTGAATTTAATTATATGCTTTATATATCATCTTGGTTTTATCTACATCATCTTTTTTTATGTTTTTAGTTACTATTTTAAGAAGCCATTTTCATTAATGATTAAACAAATCAAGCAAAAAAAAAAGGTAAAAAATGTTTTATTTTTGCTGTATGCTTTAATTTAGTTACTACTTCTTCGTTCAGATCTGTACCTGATACGAGGTGGCTGCACTTCAAGTCGAGACGCCATGGGCGTGGATGCAAATTGGAGCAAATCTGTGGGATTTTCTGTCTGAAAACTACCTGCAGTCAAACAATGTATTTTTGTTACCACCGTCCGTGTCAAACACTCTCTCGAGGGCTGAACAAAATGAAAAACCCAAGAAGAACTTTCATGTATATTTAAAGCTTAATGAACTCTCATTGGCGTTTATTATCTAGTTATTTAGCTTCCAGTATGTTATTCTGTAAATACACTTAACTCAACATAATTAGGATTGAATAAAAAAGCCTTCAACGTGACTGAGAGCTAAATGCAGAACCCTACAATCCTACAACAAAGGGCTTCAAAAAAAAAGTCAAGGACTCTTAATTATGCTTAACTATTTTCAGGAACCCTAATCGGAAACGAATGAAAAATGTAAATCTGTTCAATTAATCACTCTTGTGTAAAAGCAGTGATGCAGAAAAATGTCCACAGATTTTGTATCTGTGCCAGCAAGCAGCATCTGACAGAATTAGAGCAAAATAAAAAATGACTGAAACCAGAACAAACAGTGAGATGAAGATAACCAGTCGCTGTACAGTTTTCTTCTTGGGTGAAGAAAAATCTGGTCTGTTTTTAATTTAATTTGTATTTAAAAAAAAAGAAAAGAAAGAAAGAAAGAAAGAAAGAAAGATAGATAGATAGATAGATAGATAGATAGATAGATAGATAGATAGATAGATAGATAGATAGATAGATAGATAGATAGATAGATAGAAAGAAGGGTAATTGGATAAATAATTCCTCCAAAGATTTTGGAACATCAGTCTGTTGTGTCGAGGCCTGTTTTGAGGATTCTGCCAGTTTGCACTCATGTAAACGATGTGTTTCGTCTGCAGGCCTCACCATGCAAATACACCTCTGTTTGCTTTGCTTACTAAGTGTGACCTCTGAACACAGTTTGGAGTTCCTAAAAGAGGTTTGTATTTGTTTTTCTTGTCATGGTGATGTGTACAAAAATTACTGTACCACCTCATGGTTGTTCACAATTGAATGAAATACTCATAGCATACGTTCAAGGCATTTTCACGTTTTCTGTGTCTGTCTGAGCAACAACCTAAACAAACTGAACCGCAATAAATTAGTACTTTGTTAGAGGCAGAGAAAAGCACTGCAAACCAATTTATTACAAACATTCGAAACAGATATATTATAAGCTTTGCTTTTCGGGTTCAGGAAGGACTGTTGTTTAAAATGCCTGTCTCTGGAAATACTGTGTACAGCACTTAATTTTGAACAGTATCTAATTTTGATGATCTACTATTACTACCGAAGTAAACCGCAGTTATTTCCTGGAATCTTCTTCAAACATCACATCTCCATTAAACCTATATTACAGAGTTGGGGGACTCGAGTCAAATGACTTGACTCAAGTCTGACTTGAGTCACAATTTTCAGGACTTGCGACTTGCTTGATTAAAGTATGAAAATGACTTGACTTGACTTTGACTTGAGAGCAAGTTACTTGAGACTTGACTCGACTTGAAACTTATCAGGACTTACAGTTGATTTATCCGAACTGTGACTTGAGACTTGCTTGGACTTGACCACGTGTGACTTGTCCCCACCTTTATAACATTATAACCTACATAAACTATATACACGTGTATTATAAATCTGCCATTCATTCAGTGCGTGTGCTGGCATGAGTACGGTTAAAGTAAGTTCAGGCTATTTATGCCATCTAGTGGCATCAATATAAAAGTACACAAATGAGATATCACAGGAAAGTGATTTGATAGCAGTCAGAATGATACCCAGGTTGCCAATGAGGTTAAGGGCCTTTCTCAAGTGCCCATGGGCAAATAACAGGGCCATTATACAGCCATTCATTTTGTACCAAAAAAAACAAACAAACAACAAATCAATTTGATGTTTCCCAAATGCGACTATGCATAATTAGGTGTTATAACCCCTACTCATGTATAATATGATATAATATTATTATACAACATTATCCTTTTCCAATTACAAACCATATAGTGGGCCTTCACTATTCTAACCAAAAATTATTTATTTTTATACACAGCATGATCATTTGCTCCATAGACCTCCACTATTATTCCAGTGAACAAAAAAGATTCAATCCCACAAGCTAGCTATTATATTATATATAGAATAGTGGTTATACACTGCTATTAAACTGGGTTGTATATTGTAAATGGGAGGTTTGTAGTTATAGAAACTAGCTTTAGTGTAGATTAATGGTTGGTCTGTTCAATATTTCTTTTTTAATCCATTTTTTTGGAATTACATGATAGCTCTAATAAATCTTCCTCCCATCACAATACTAGTGACAAGTGGTAGCTCGAAAGAAACCGCACTACAAGGGCAAGTCTAAGAGAGAAGAGTGGCAGGGGTGCTAGTAAACATTTTGTCGTTTTTTTTTTTTATCGATTTAAGCTTTAACATTAAGATTACACACGTGAAAAGGTTTGTATATGTACTATAGTCACAGGTAAGGTGTTTTATTTTAGCGAGATGGTGTATGAGATATTAGTATTTTTCGACAGATTCTACATTACCCCTGTCCAGACTGCACATACACAAGCCAGACTTGGAGTGAATAAATATTGATGGGAACGAATCAATATCATTTGATTCGATGCACCGAAAGAGTCGAATCCCTAACAACTCATTAATAGTTTTTGCTGAATTTGTTGCCATTTGTTTCTATTTTATTGTATAAATATAAAATTCGAGCGCTGCTACATATTTGCACAATAAAATATGCATTTGAGCAGCTGTTTTAATTGAATGAGTATAGAATCCTGGTGACTTTTTTAGTGAGTGTCACTGGATAGATTCGTGTAATATTTATTGACGTCCACTGAGCCGAGGCCGACTCTAAGAATCCTGAGACATCTCCATTTAGACTCTGTGATACTAAGGAGATCCGAAGTCCATGATCCTTACACCAATACAACATTTATCTGTATATTACAATCACACCCCCAGTGTCACCCATATGAGGATGGGTTCCTCCTTGAGTCCGGTTCCTCTCAAGGTTTCTTCCTTTACCAATTTAAGGGAGTTTTTCCTTGCCACTGCTGCCTGAGTCATCTCAGACTTGCGCATAGGGGAATAAATACATAAACATTGTGAACTATTTATATCTAATAATAATCTAGAATTTTTTATTCTATCAATTCTTTTACTTTTATTATTCGTTATTTCCTTTATCATTAATTATTTACCTTCTGCTCTATGTTTATGCTCTGTAAAGCTGCTTTGAGACAATGTCTATTGTAAAAAGCGCTACACAAATAAACTTGAATCGAATTGAATATTCTTTTACTTATTAAAATGACTCCTTGTATATCCAACGCTCACCTTAAAGTGTTGGTTGAAAGAGTCGACACCTTCGAGAATCGCTCAAATAAGAGTGCGAGTGGTTAAAGCAAAGTGTTTTATCATCTGAAACAAGTCATATGATTGGTCGAAATACTCACATTAGCATATTAGCAAACTTATACTCATTTATAGTCCACATATTTTTAATTTCTTTTTAACGTATGGGATATAAATTATTTTTTGGATGTAGTGTGAGTTCTTGGGGCTGTTGTGAAAAGCCCACAGGCTGTGAGTGAAGGAGAACAAAAATCTGTGTGAGAGTGAAAGTGTGGTTTAGGGCAGGTTGGGAGATCCATTTCACCCTTTTAGAGGAGGAAATTCGTGTGAATTCATGTTGTGGTCACTAAATGGACGTTGATATTCCTGTGAAATAGACACTCAGAAATAAAGGTATCAAATGGTACTTTTCAACTTTTGTGGTTCCATCAAGGCTACATGTTTTTACCCATTGTTTGTTTGTATTTTCCCTAAGAATTCGCATATACAAGAGTGTTCCTTCATACCTTAAAGCTTTTTTAAGACTCACCGATCACTTAGCTAAACAGCCAATCATGTAGAGTAAAGCAATTCATACAGTAAAATCACCAAGGAACATGTCATAAACGTCTGTTAATGTTCATATCAAACATCAGAATAGAAAAACGCGTGATGATTGGATGGATGGTGCTACCGGAAGTGCTAGTTTGAGCTATTCAGAAAACTGCTGTTCATTCTAGTATTACCACATGAAATATTGAGTGAACATTCAGTATTCACATGCAGTATTTACACTGGTCGGTCAGCACTGTTTCTGTTTACTGTTTATTGTCTTTTGTGTATTGTATTTTTTGTACTTTTTGTAATCTCTTGTAACTTTTTGTCTGTACTGTCTTTTGTCCTGCACTGTCTTGCCTGTCTTGTTGGTCTTGTCCTGCACTGTTTGCTCCAGGTTGCACAGTTGCATTTTATGTGGCTAAGACTACTTACAAGTCCTCAGAGCTGTCTTTGTTTTATGTAGCACCCTGAGAAACGTTGTCTCATTTCACTATGTACTGCAACAGCTATATATGGTTGAAATGACAATAATAGCTTCTTGACTTGACTTAACTTGACTTGATCTTCTGGGATTTTGACACACAAAAGTGACTAGAGTTTATGCTGAAAGTCACAAAAAACACGAGTGAGCAACAGTTCTGTGGGTGTAAATGCCTATTTGGTGAGAGAGGGTAATGGAAAATAGCTAGATAGGTTTGAGTTTACAGGAAGGTTTTAGTAACATATAAGGAAACGCTCTTTACATCCATGGTGAGCAGAAAAACACCTCAGAATGCACAAAACACATCTGCTAAAAAGGACTGCGAATGTATATTTTCAGGTAGGAGAAATGTAATAAAGGTACAAAGATGAGCTCGGTGACAAAAGAAGGTGCATTTAGTGCAGATGTAGAAGGGCTGATTTGTTGAATGACAACTTAGGGAAAAAATAGAGTAAATTGGGTTGATTACACATATAGATAAAGCGAATATTTCTGGAGCAAAAGGAATGAAGGTCAGTGTTGATTTTAAGGAACGATCCACGCTGTGTGACATTAATCTTTTCAATTAACATGTAATTTTTGCTGGTGCCCAGGATTTATATTGTAATGAAATTCTGGGTTTAAGTTTGTCAAAGTAGGTTTTCTTTATAGAAGAGCGCATTGAAATAACCAAAAACAAAAACAAACAAACAAAAAAAACCCCACAATTTGAAGGTATGAAAAATGTCTAGATTTACTACATCTTCTTTAGTTCACAATTAAGTGTGCACAATTAACTGCTGGCACCTAATATTGAAAACAAAATAAAATTGAAACATAACAGAATTTTGTGGATCAAATGCTGTTTTCTATTTTTTATTATTTAAGTTAATGATTAATTGGGAGTAAACTGGCAGTGATTCATGTGATAATTACTACAAGGACTATTCATGCAACAAAATATTAGCAATACACTTTACTCCTATCAAATGTTTATTTTAATTCTTCACATCGTTTCATTCATATATAATATTTTTTTAAAGGCAAATGTTTGATGCCCTAGACACTTGAAAAAAACCTTGTCTCTGACACATATTTCAGAAATATCATTGTCCAGGAACAAACAGAAATAACTGCAGGAGAAGACAGGATTGGAGCTTATTTACATGAACAGGAATAGTCTAGATAAGGGGTGTTCAATCTTATCCAGAAAGGTTTGATGTGGTTTACATTCCAACCAAGCAGAAGCCTCACCCGAGAGTCTATTAAAAGCTAAGATCAACTGATTAAACAGGTAGAATCAGATGTGGCTCCTGAATGACTGGTTTAAAAACCTGCACCCACATGCACCGACACAACTGGTCTAGAGTGTAGTTGGGATTGGTCAGATTTTCTTTGGGAATTTACAGGAGCCACATATATTCAAATCAGTTACATATAATTTTATTTGTATAGCACGTTTAACAATGTAAAAAAAAAAAAGCTTAACAGAAAAATAAAAATGACAAAGATCAAAATAAAAAATTTATATTTATCACAATTGAGAAAACCAGAGACAGTGGTGGCAAGGAAAAACCCCCTGAGATGATATTAGGAAGAAATCTTGAGTGGAACCAGACTCAAAAGGGAACCCATCCTCATCTGTGTGACACTGGAGAGTGTAATCATAAATAATGTAGTTATTCAAGCCGAATAAAACTGAAGATGTTTACGATGAATAGTCCATGGAATAAATGAGCTGTAAATGTACACCTACTGTATGGTGATAATGGCATGCTGCAATGTCCGTGTTCAGTTCTGTCACTAAACCAATAATATCTGATCAGTGGTTGTACTATGAAGGTCACTTTTCATTGGTTGCGTGGGGTAGAGAGCAATTATACATCTAAAAGCTACACATTTGTTCAGATAAAATGTATATGTGGTGTTTGTAGTATAGTGTCAATTCTATCCATGTATCTATCTGTGTGTATCTTCCCTGCTGCAGTGATGCTTGAGTTTCCATCACACGGTAGTCTGGCTCATTAAAGCAATGAGCTCAGCTGATGTGCTAAAAAGGGCAACTGTTTAGCAGAGCTGAAAACCGCTGATTTATCACACAGTGTGTTACTGTTGTATATCCACGGACAAAAAAAAGACCAGCCTTCACCATTACTTTTTAATGATGCTCCTTCATCAGACCCGAACAATGTATTTTGCTCAAAGCGTCCAGCGTCATACTTTCCAGGCAAACCCATCTGTGCTCTCAGCACAATTAGTAGGCCTACAGGTGTTTCTGCCTGCTTGGCATCTGTGTGGAGTCAGCTGTTTCATGTGTACTGTGTGCTTTCCTCTTCTCTCCCCAGTGTTTGCTCCCATGGGAGATAGGAAAGCACAAAGAAACACACATTACACTGCACCTGACCACAATTTCCCAGCAGACAGCAGATTTTACACAGCACACGGACACATCTTGTGTCCATATTCTATTCACCATATAGCACAGAATTTTGTCGGTTTCTTGTAGCATTTAAGGTCAAGAAACAAATGCGAATTTTGAAAACTATCGTCCTTCACCAGCCTCCTTTTTTCTATTTGAAGGAAAATAAGAATACAGCCTGTCTTGTTACCGAAAAAAATCACAAAGCGTAAAGCCTGAATTACGCTGGAGACTACTTCCAAAAATGCTACTTAACAGCCTGCTAGCATAAAGCTGTACTGGTACAAATAAATTTTTTTAATGTTTACATTGGCAATCTTCCACACAATTTGGGATCTGTCACTATAAACACATCAACACTTTAGAATGAGTTCATTATTATAAACCTGTGATTTGCCTTTCAGCAGGTACGACCCTCAGAGGCGCTACGGCTTCTGACCAATCAGAAACGAGAATTTGGCAGCACTGTGGTATAAAGGATATTATTCTACTATTAATTATTCAGCAGCTACTGTGAAGCTGATTGGAAAGGCATGTAATTACGAGAGCAATGAGAATAGACACAATGACAGGTTCGGAAAATTTTAGGGGTTATGTAAGCTCTTTAATTCTACACACACAAGAACTGAAACCCTGAAACAAGATCACACGATAAGCTTGTAATAATCCCGTAATATTAATAATTACAAAATAGTAATAATTAGACTTGCTTGTATGGAACACATGATTAAATATTAAAAGCAATGCGATTGATTTTCTCAAAAGCATTATGAAAACATAAATGCAAACAATGTTTTTGGGTAAATGTTATTAATTTATTCAGTTAATCAAATAAAGAAGATAACTACCTAATCAAGTTGTTTTTGTAAGACTGTGTAGCTAATTGTTCTTTTCCATCTAGCATTCTTTGAGCTATCTACTGTATATGCATCGATCAGATGTAACATAAAAACACCTGCTTATTATTGTGTTGGTTCCCCCTTTTGCTACCAAAATAGCTCTGATCAATCAAGGTGATGTTGTATCTATCACCAAGATGTCAGCAGAAGATCCTTTAAATGGCAGCTCAAGTTAAGGCTGTGGGTTGTTAATAAGAAGGTCAAGGTTCAAGCCTAAGTGCCACTAAGCTGCCACTGTTTAGCCTTTACTGCTCCAGGTGATGCTGTATCATGTTGACCCTGTACTCTGACCCCAATTTCCAAATCTGTAATAAGTAAAGAAACGAATTTCACTGTGCTGTAATGTATATGTGACAAAAATAAAGGCTGTCATGGCCTAATGGTTAGAGAGTCTGATTCGTAACCCAAAGGTTGTGGGTTCGAGTCTCGGACCGGCCACGACTGAGGCACCAAACCCCCCAACTGCTGCCCGGGCGCTGCAGCATAAATGGCTGCCCACTGCTCTGGGTGTGTGTTCACTGCTGTGTGTGTGGTCACTGCTGTGTGTGTGCACTTTGGATGGGTCAAATGCAGAGAACAAATTCTGAGTATGGGTCACCGTACTTAGCCGTATGTCACGTCACGTCACTTATATTAAGTCCGGTTAAAAAAATGAGACCAGATCACCAGTCCTTCTTTGGACCACCTTTGGTAAATAGTATCCACTAGATACTGTGAAAAAACACAATACAGTATCTGCTGTTTTGGAGATGCTCTGACAGTCTAGCCATCAAAATTTGGCCCTCATCAAATTCAATCAGATTTCTTACACTCACCCAATTTTCCAGTTTCCAACTGGTTTCCAACAGTTTCCAACAAATCGAATTTGAGAACCGACTGTTCACTTGCTTCCTAATATATCCCGCTCCTTGACAGGTGCCATTGTAACAAGATTATCCATGTTATTCACTTCAAATTTCAGTGGTTGTAATGTTATAGCTAATGGGTTTAAATTAAATATTAAAAGAGTGACACAGTCTATCGTAGGTTGCTATTGCTCACCCATTCACATATTCATTCACACCTTGGGGCAATTCTGTGTCACCAAGTTCATCTACTGGATTGTTTATAGTGGGAGGAATGAGTGGTAGGAAACGCTATGGGGATCTTTCAGGGGACCCTGGAGCTGTGAGGCATGAGGAGATCTAGTGCTGTATTTGCTTAACTAAAGTTTAGTGGAACATAGCAGGAATACACCAGTCTGATGCCGAGGCTAAAACACTGAATTGCTATCAGAGTGGTGCTGAAATCTTCCCTCTAAATGTATTACACGGAACATAGACAAAGATATTACAAATAGATTGTAATACAGTTTCCATTTTCTCAATATGTATTTATATAAATTTTAGAAATTTTATAAATTCTTTATTTAGAGCTGTAGAGCTACAACTGGCCCATTTCATTCCATTAGAATTAGCTGTCTCTCCAGAAGACATTAAAACTATGGTCTCATAGTTCAAAGGTCTCTGTGTGAAAGTTTAGTTTAGTCCAGTGAGATAAGGTGGGTACATGCTGATGGAGATCTCTCTGTCTTTCTGTGCTCTGATAACATGACACTTTTTTATTTTTGGTGAATTTCTTGTTTTTAAAGCCCTCTGTTCATATTTAATTCACATGCACTATGCACACATAGAATCTGAAATGACCCTCGGCTCCTTTTCTCTCTTTGCCTGTATGTCTTCTTCTTCTAGACCTTAATTCTGATTTATGATAGAACTTAAATCTTGTACATTTCAAAGTGAGATTTCTATCTATCTATCTATCTATCTATCTATCTATCTATCTATCTATCTATCTATCTATCTATCTATCTATCTATCTATCTATCTATCTATCTATCTATCTATCTATCTATCTAGATATGGATATGTTCATTTATCCATCCATATAATAGTCTACTTATGCATCTTTCCTTCTGTTTGTTGGTACCTGTTTGTTTGTCTGTCTGAATGTCCACTCATCTGTCCATATTCTGGACAGAATCTGGACATCTGTCTATCTGTCTGTCTGTCTGTTTTTCGGGCTAAATGTCTGTCTGTCTTTCTGTCAACCTGTCTGTCTTTCTGTTTGTCTGTCTGTCTGCCTGTCTGTCTGTCTGTCTGTCTGTCTGTCTGTCTGTCTGTCTGTCTGTCTGCCTGTCTGTTTGTCTCTCTGTCTGTCTCTCTGTTTGTCTGTCTGTCTGCCTGTCTGTCTCTCTGTCTGTCTATCTGCCTGTCTGTTTTTCTCTCTATCTGTCTGTCTGCCTGTCTCTCTAATGTTCTGTTTGTCTGTTAAACAGCAGGTCTGACTTTGAAACCCAAGCATGCTGTTGGTGTTTTGATGTGTCTGAGGACACCCACTGGGGGTTTGGTGTGTGATAGACTATTCAGGACGTTTCCATATCCAGCCCTGTGTCAGTTTTGAAAAGCCAAGCCTCGCACCAATGAAGCCTGCACGGGGAGATATTCCCCTATGTGACATGATCACAACAAAACAAGACACCTGGTGACCCAGCGGCTTTTCTCACACCACACCACTGCCCAGACGCATTGACGTCAAAAGTGTAAAACTCCTGCTTGGCTCCTTGGCGTGTGTCTGATCAATAAATGTTCAGCAATAACTGCAATTACCAATAGCTTTTTATCTTTTAAGATGATTGGAGTCTGACTCAGGCATTTTTTTATATTACAATGAGGCGTAGTTTTTTAAGCGACAATATACTTTATTTATTATTTCAGAAGGTTAATGAAACACTTGCCATCTTGCTGTTTCACTTAATGGGTCAGGGTGACAGAAAAGAGGGAGTGAGTGCGAGAGAGGGAGATAGAGATGTGTGTGTGTGAGAGAGAGAGAGAGAGAGAGAGAGAGAGCGAGAGAGAGAGAGAGAGAGAGAGAGAGAGAGAGAGAGAGCACGAATGCATAGAAGTGGCTAATCGGGGAAGAGATGGTGTGTGTGTGTGTGTGAGAGAGATAGAGAGAGAGAGAGAGAGAGAGAGAGAGAGAGAGAGAGAGAGAGAGTGAGAGAGAGAGAGAGAGAGAGAGTGAGAGAGAGAGAGAGAGAGAGAGAGAGAGAGAGAGAGAGAGAGAGAGAGAGAGAGAAGGAGGGCAGTAGGAGTGGCAGGATTTATCCTGCATGCATGCTACAGTGCACTTCACTTCTACCCAGGAGAGCGAGCACACCATGACTGACTAGCTGACAAACAGAGAGAGAGTGAACACTCTCTTTACCTCCAACTGAGTGAGTATTTATGTATATGCAACTTTCCACTTTTATTTCAACAGAACCAATATTTGCTTAAAGCGAATTTCACTTTGTGACTTTACACACATAACATTTCAATAATTTCCATTTATAAAATATTCATCGTGGTCAATTTTGAATGGACCCTACTGAAGAAAAGCACAGTGAAAACCAGCCCGAGCTGGAGGACACTGCACTCACATTCAGAATGAAAAATAGTTACATGCCTCGGTGTGGATAAAAGAGTTTCTTTTTTCTAGGACAGTATATTTTATATTATTTGATTGTTTTCAGTGTGATATCTGATTTATATGCGCTTTGGTAATCTGACAGCAGCGTGAAGTGATAATTCTGTCCATAAACATGAAACATCTTTAAGATGGATTCTGTGGATTCTTTGGAGAAGAGCTGTGTGTGTTCATGGAGATCAGCATGTTTAAGGCAGCTGCAGGATCACTCTCTGGCACTCACAGATTTTCTCGTCTCGTGTGCCGAGTGCATTTAGAAGAGCCGGACTTCCTGCATGGGATCAATTAAATACTGCATGAGACAGCACTAAAAGCCTCAGTGGAGTGCTTTCTGCAAGAGTGTGTGTATGTGTGTGTGTGTGCACTGGAGGATCAGGGCAGAGTGCTTTGATTAAATTTGATGAACCGCCAGAATTTCGAAAGGGGAAACTTGAGTTTTCCTTTTCTCAGAACCAGAGTCAGTTTTATTGGACCGCTGAGAGAGACTTAAGACGAATGTGAGTTGGTCTTTGCTGACATGACACTTCAACACAAGAAATGGCTAGAGTATATCGAAGGACAACATTACGACTACACCAAAGGGGCTAAACTTCTTATTATGATTTTGACAGTTATTTTTCTTTGCAATAACATAAGGAGCAAACTGCTTACTTGAACTTCCTTATATTAAATACACAAATAATAACCCCTTCTTACCTATTTATCATATCATTTTAAGCGTATATTCTTTTTAATCTTGTAATCATAAATGTAAACTCACTGAGCGAACGGATCTTACTAAATACACACACACACACACACACACACACACACACACACACACACACACACACACACACACACACACACACACACACACACACACACACACATAACATTCACATACACATACAAGTATGATTGCATTACACCTATTTACATCACAGCACAATTTAATGTATATTAAAACATATATTATCGTTTCTTTTGTAACAACCCATACACACATTACATAAAAGTAATGGAAGTTGCGATAACGTAAGGGATAAAAGTATAACAGGAAATGATCTCATAAATATTCCACAATATTAAAATGTTACAATGCATTATGCCATTTATTAAAAATGAAACATTTGCTGTAATAGAGGAGGAATAAAACACTTCAAGACTTCAGGGTGACATGACAACTATATTATCACAGGCAAATTAAAGAATGAAGAAATCAAGGTTGTAACATTGCTAGACGATTCATTTATGTGTACTGAGTCTAGTTTTAAGTTTGTATGATTCGTGTCAATTACTTTTGCATATAAAGTAATGTCTCACTGAAATAAGCGATGGTCTCCCTATTTATATCCTTATAGACAAATTACTGTCCAAGAGCCCTTGCTGGAACTTAATATCTGTAGTATAATGACAAAACTATTTAAAGTAACACAAGAGAACGTATTTTAGAACATAAAAGGTAACAGTATCTGCATATGGAATACAAGTCATGAGGCAACTTTGGACAAAAGGAGAGGAAGTGCCCTGCAGGACAAGATAAGCTCTCAGTCTCCATAATGCTTCATATCGATTGACTCTGATCTGATCTTTTTGACCTATCAAAAGGATCTGCGATCTAAAGGAACCCTCTCTGCAATTTAGATGGAAGGTTGTTGAAGTTCACAATGTTCTTCCAAAAATGTCTCCAGGATTATAATCAATCATTCCATATACTGCAAATAGCATCTGGTATAAAATATCATCACAAGTTCTGCCTTTTATTTGTGAGGAAGAATGCTTAAGTCGGGAAGTCTATTTGTGTTCAGGGTTATATCTGGTAACAAGGCATTCTTCTGTTTGGCTCATGAGTCCTTGAGTCTCTTAAAGGTTTTATGTAAATCCCTACAACAGTGTTTTCCTATCAAAGATGATTCGAAGTAAAAAAAAAATCCTATGAAATCAAAGATGACAAAGATATCTTGAGAAAACATTTTTTTCAGCCAGCTGTTCTAAGGATAATTGGACAATTTTGAATCGTCATTCATCACATTTGTCCTTCGAGGAAAAAGTTTCTTTGGATGTTTGAAAAACATGGTGGACAGAGCTGCTGTCTCTGCATCCCTGATGGGATAGGAGTCCTTCTTCCCCAGCAGATCATTTGGGGAGTCATCTAGTGGAACAGGAATAACAGAGAAACATGTAAGCCTGGGGATCTACGTTAATGATGCAGCAATAATAGGCTGCAGATTACTTAAGAAGAAGAAGAAGAAGAAGAAGAAGAAGAAGAAGAAGAAGAAGAAGAAGAAGAAGTCACACAAATGTTATGTATTTGTCTCATATACAATTTCAAATACATTTCTTCACATATAGCAGTTAGAAAGCTGGGGTCAGAGCACAGGGTCAGCCATAATACAGCACACCTGGAACAGAAAGGGCTAATGGCCTTAATCAAGTGCCCAACAGTGGCTTATTGAGTCATTAGATTACTCTGAATGGTCAGATGTACAGAGTGAAGTTCCCAATGATTCAAACTTTGGGAAGATTTGTCAGTTCTTGATAATTGTTTTTGGGCCACTCTGCCACTGCTTGGAGCTTTGCTTTGCCCATAATAGCAACCTCTTGGCTTAACTACTGATGTCTTCTTCGGTGATTAGTGTCCGTCCAGCACTCGTTTTACATGGTGGACATGCTGGGTAAGGGAATAAATTAAAATGTCATCTGTGTAAGCCAGCATGAATAGGTCGTTATTAAAAGCTTGGATTTCAGTGGGGATATAGACCAATTCATACAGCATTACCAATTATTCATTCATACTGAAACTTTCCTAATACAATATAGTTTGTAGGCAAAAAACGAGCTCGGTAATGTTTTTTCCAAAGCTGAGGACACATAATTTGGTAAGTACAGGTATGACGATTTTGTCATCTGTATGAGAAAAAACCCTGCGGATGGTGTGTCGTTGAGGGTGTCATGTAGTCTAAGAAATATTATCTTGCCTGGTGTGGTGACTTAAAGCAGGTTGACGATCTGTGGTTCTGGATTTACTAAATACATCCTTGAATTCTGCAAGTTAAGTGGATAATACAGGCTTGGAATTTGACAAACAGACACAATGCTGGTGCAACATTGCAATGAGTATTAATTAGAGTCTGGGTTATTTAAAGGGAGTAGTGTGATAACAAACATTTGAGGTCTGTTAGTAATCAAGTGTCTTTTCTATCTGTTTATTCAGCATTCACTCAAGCCACCCTTAGCCTTTTTCACTTTCTTTCTTTGCCTTTGAGTGAATCCAGTGACTTTGAGTGAATCCAGTGCCTTTGAGTGAATGCATGCCTATACTGTTTATAATAACTCTTACATAAGATAAATGCGTAACTGTATAAATGAGGTATGCAGTTAGTACATTTTGTACTTTTTTGTAGGTTGGACATGATGAATGCGTTGGGTTTATCCAAGCTTTTATGTTACATGAAAAAAAAAATAATAACATAACATAACCCCAAGTCATTCTGGGTTGAAATCTGTGGCAGAGGGCATTTAAATCTGAAGCAGCACAAACTGAATAAGCAGGAACACATGGTGCCAGGATAATGGACTCCAAAGTAGGGCTCATGCTGCCAGGGGCCTGCTAGCATGACTGCCTAGCCACTCAGGCTACAAAGATTGAACAGAGGCAAGAGAAGACCAGGGGAGTAATGTGGCACTGTTGGATTTAACGCAGTCCCACTGAGAGGTTGCGTTGATTTCTGGCTGCTAACACACCTTGAGTTTGTAGGGAATTGTGCATCAGCCCGTTGTTAAAATAATTATCCTGTGAGGGCTCCAGTCCCTCAGAACATCTCAGCTGCATAGTCTGTTCTCAGTGGGACCAAGCCTCAGGCTGTAGTGGATGCTGAGGTCCTATTAGAATGAAATTCTAAAAAAAAAAGCTTAATGTTCTGAAGCATTCAAATAGAAACCTGTAGCGTAGCCATCACCTGTAGTGTTGAGCTGCTCACCAGTGGCTATAATGCCACAGTGACCATATGTCTCAGATTAGAAAGAGTGCACCCTGAAGTGCAAAAGAAGCTAAATATGCTAAAAGCCAAATGTTCTTGACTCTTTCTGAACTCTGAAGGTCAAGAAAGTAGAAAAGATGTTATTCTTCCTTTTAATTAAGCTTTTACTTGTTCTGACAGCCAAACATTCCACTTTGCATAATCAGTCGTAAGAGAATGCTTAGGACAAGTTAGAAACTACTGGTAATTTATGTTGACTAATAGTGTACAGTAATGTCTAGTATTTTATCAATGCTTTGACTGCTTTAGTATATTTTGTGGGTGTTTTTTTTCCCTTCCGTTTGAATTGGCTAAACCATTAGTGCATCATTGGGCTTTTCATCATCGGGACTGTCAAAATAATTGCGTCTTAACTGAGAACTTAGTCACGCTAGACATAGCTGATACATGTGGCTGTGATGTCACAACACAAAGTGCACTTTTCTGCAATTTTCTCTTCTTCTGTATTTTTCTGGATCAGTTAACTCTTGCACAAAGACTTTGTTTAAGTGTAAAACATTTATCAGGTGTTGGTCAGGTAATTTTCTGGAGTTTGGTTCATACCATGTGTGAAAGTGATACATATGATGATGATGATGATGATGATGATGATGATGATGATGATGATGATGGCTGGATGTTTTTTTTTTCACTTTCTGTTTCAAGCTTTTCTGTAGCACAGAAGAAACAGTTCATTCAATACTTATGCAATCGAAAGAGAAATAAATAGAGCAAAGAAAGTTTCTCAACACAAGTGAGTCGCTGAAATAAATTGAATTTAATTATAACAAAAATGATCTAAGCTACAAATTTGTGCTCAACAAAACAGCCCACATAAAACAACTATACTTGTATCATATTATTTTCTAAGATTCAATAAAAAGATGTGAGGATACAACAAAATGGAGTTTTTACTCAAGTATGTAATCTTTTTTCAATCTGGATGAAGTCAAGAACATCTCTCCGGGATCCCATGCACCAACCCCAATCTTCTTCTCTTAGAATCCAATCTTCCTCCTCCATCTCAGGTGGCTTCAGTGCCAGTTTGAGGAGCAGGACAAGACAAAGCCTGTGTGCTGCTTGTGTGAGGAGACACAGAGCAGAGGCGGCAGAAAGCAGCAGCAGTGGGAGGGTGTATGTGTGTGCGCGCTCGCTCGGCTCGACTCAGCTCCACTGCTGCAGTCGGGCATCAATTTCATATAGGCACTGTGCAGAGAGTTCTCGCTAGCATCAGATCCTCAGCCGTGCTGCTATCCTCTATTCTCGTCTCTTCTTGTCTCCTCTCCTCCTGTCTCCTGCCGCTGGTTATGGAGAACAGTTCCCAGCCTCCAGCGCTGTCTGCCTCTGAGCCATGGAGGCGAGGCAGAGGCTGTTTGTAGAGGCATGTCGGCATCTGATTCTAGTGCAGCGCTTCTCAGCGCCAAGGTACGGGCCTCTCTCTTTCTCACAATCCCTTTCTTTTTTTGCTGTATCTCCTGTTACTCTCCCTCGCTCTCTCCCTCCCTCTCTTCCTTTCTCTCTAACACACACATACATATAAACATGTATTCTGTGGTTTTCTTTTTCTCTGCCATTCTGAAGTCTATCAATTCCAGTTCTGCAAAAGATATTTTTGCATGCATTCACTTTTTAAAATCTTGTTCCTGCAAGTGCATGATTAATTATACAAGATGATGTTTAAGCAATACGACTGATCTATCACTTTGAATTCATAGCCAACATTAATTAAAGACATAAAATAGATCGTTTTGTTCCAAGTAATCAATCAGGTTGAAGAATTGAAGCACACTAATGTATACCCGAATATCGTGCTTCATTGTGAAAATGTTTTCATCCCAAAAAAGATCAGACATCTTCATCAGTAGATGTTACACATTACTGATAGCTGCACATTTTTTCTCTAAGGTTCTGGAATGGCACTAGCTACAGTGTACGGAGGTTTAGCGGAATTTTGGGGGCTGTAAAAAAAACATTGAGTTTTGTACCGAGTTAGAGTAGTGTTTGTTCTCGATTATCTAATGCTTCCTTTTTGGTGTAATTCAGAATGAACATCATGTAGCACTAGCATCTACCTCTAGCAGATTCTGAATGAAAAAGTGGTTGAGTGGCTGGATGTGAAATCAGAACGGTTGACTATTTTTCTTCGCCGCTTGCTTGGCTGGTTGTGTATTGCAGCATGACATCCAGGTCTGTTCCATCCTACTGGAAAGTCCAATACGTTTTTTATGACACTTATGAAAAACGTGCTTCCATCACACCACCTGAATCAGATCATGAACGATCACGAATGCTTTGATTGCATCCGTTGTTCCCCGATTTTTCTGCTCTGTGTGAGTTTCAGTACATCTGCTGGCTGTGTCTGGGAAAAAGGCTGAACGCAGTGTGCAGATGTATAATGGGTGAAATGCAGCAGTTATGGAAGCACTTTTAGCGGATGAAGTTGCAGCACCGTGCTGTGCTGTGTGTCTTTTAAGGGATTGCATTACGGTATCGATCGCACACTTGTGCGGCTAAATGCTGAGTCTGGCGGGTCATCTGAAAAAAGGTCGGCCGTTAATGCATAGCGTATGTGTATGGAATACAGTGGGCTAGTGTTTGTGTATGTGTGTGTGTGTGTGTGTGTGTGTGTGTGTGTGTGTGTTCTCAGATACTGCTTTATTTTAAAGTGCTTGTTTGGACATTGTGTGCTTTCTGCTTACATTATTACACTTATATTATGGGGTTATACAAAATGTACTAATACCCCTTTCTGCTCTGATCAGGATTTTGGTAATATGACTATATCTCTTTCTCTTGCCACTGGCTTTATTTAACTCCACTGGTGCCGCTAATGGAGTTGAACTTAAAAGAAGAACCTACAGGTGCATAGTGACATTTTGTAAAATAGTTAATTCATTCATTCATTCATTCATTTTCTACCGCTTATCTGAACTACCTCGGGTCACGGGGAGCCTGTGCCTATCTCAGGCATCATCGGGCATCAAGGCAGGATACACCCTGTACGGAGTGCCAACCCATCGCAGGGCAAAATAGTTTATATCAATACAATACGATCAGTCTTTGTTTTTCCCCTTTATAAAATGCCCTTTTTTTCTTAATTAAAAAAATTAAACAATGAAAATAAAATTCACTGTGAAAAATGAACGGCTTATAATGGCTTATAAATACTATTGCTCTCTTATAAAAAGTATCTTAAGCCATTTCCAGAATTAAGTTTAAAATAAATCTGACAATAGTCAACATTTTAGAAAAGAAATCTGTAAAAATATATGAAAGTAGATCTGAGACTGATATAGAGAACAGTTGGTTTTAAAAATACAGTGTATGGACACCTGACCATCACACTTGTATGTGCTGATTGAACCTCCACTCTTCGGGGAAGGCTTTCTACTAGGATTGTGGGTGTGGGGATTTGTGTTCATTCAGCTACAAGAGCATTAGTGAGATCAGGCTTTGGTGTTAGGTGAGGAGATCTGGGGTGCAGTCAGTGTTCCGGTTCATTCCAAAGGTGTTCATTTGGCTCTGAGCAGGACACTGCTAAAACCTTGTCTTCAAGTCTCTTCACTTTGTGTATAGGAGCATTGTCATGCTGGAACAGGTTTGGGCTTCTTAGTTCCAGTGAAGGGAAATTGTAATGCTACAAGATACAAAGACATTCTGTACAATTGTGTGCTTTGAACTATGTGGCAACAGTTTGTGGAAGATCTGCATTTGGAGGAAGTTGTAGCTAAGGTGGTGCTTGAAAGGTCATGAGCTTGACTCCCCGGGCCAACAAGCTGCCTCTCCTGTGACCCTGAGCAAGGATCTTAAGTGTCAATTGCTCAGCTGTATAAATGAGATAAATGTAAGTCACTTTGGATTAGGGTATGTGCTAAATGTGTTATGGTCAGATGTCCATAAACTTTTGACCATATAGTGTATATATGAGGAGATTTTCAGGTGTATGAGACATGACGTGATTGTGTAGTACGTAGAGTTTAAAGCCTTCTTTAATGGTGTTTAGTTTTAGAGAGTTTTGTGGTTACTTGTTGACATTTTTCTGTAATTTTTAAGTAGTGCTTTTCAGATTTGCACAGTTTCAAAGAAGACATATTCTAATTTGGCAAAATGATTGACAAAATGAATAAAACTGTCAGTTGTATGTACACATCTTGCTTTAAACCACTATTTTTTTCCAACACAGTTTAAAGTTTAAATTTGTCTTTAGAACCGTACTTAAGTTCAGCTTATTAAAACAAGATCTGATCTAGGATCGTATCGTTTTGCGTGTAATATTTTATTGCTCTGGCTCTGTACTTGAGCACATTGGAGGTTAAGGTATGAATAGATCAAATGTAGGTCTGCATGATATGGACAAAAATAGCATTTTACTGATCTAGAATGTTCATATCGCAGGCCGCCGTACTGCAGTACTGCATCATGAAAAGAACAGCCGTATCGAAATCACAGCACTTTTTATAAATAGTTTTGGCACAAATGTGATTAGATACATTAGCAATCTTAGTGGCCCAGTTTCCAAAAAAGCATTGTAAGGTTAAGATCAGATTACTTAGTAGAAAGACAGAGAGAGAGCGAGCGAGAGAGAGAGAGAGAGAGAGACAGAGAGAGAGAGAGAGAGAGAGAGAGAGAGAGAGAGAGAGAGAGAGAGAGAGAGAGAGAGAGAGACAGAGACAGAGACAGAGAGCTCAATATAATTCTCACTATAACATTCAGTGATGATTTCTGCACTGCAGTGAATTTTGGGAATCTCTGTTGGAAGTCTTGTTTACTTCTTAGATATCTGTAACACATGGACATTTCCAGACGCTACTGGACGTGTATTTTTAGTTCAGTTTCTGAAACTCTGTGCCCAAAGCGGTTAGCACTCAAGGCACTACAAACAAACTGGAGACATTCACTACTGCACTAAATTAGACTCAGATTGCTGTTATTAAAGCATCTTACTCCACGGAAGATAATTGTCTTTTGGTTTGCTTTTTATTAGGATTTTATTAGGTCCTACTGCACTTTATTCTTGGGACTGATTCTATGTTATCTTTCCTGTAAACCAGATCACGAACGTTCACTGTGCTACAGCGTAAAGGTTTATGGAACACAGGGAGTGTGATACAACTGACACAATGAACTGTGTGAATTATGTTTTCCCTTTTTTCTATGCTTTGTCTTTGTTCTATTTTTCTTTCACATGTTTTGTTTTTATGCACTTCATTTTTCTTAGCCTAAATCTGAATCCTATTCTAATTTGATCTTTCTCTTAAACTAAATTTATGTAATTAATTTCTGCTTATTTGAGATGTGGGAAAAAATATATTGCACCAGCAATAAAAAAAACTTTTTGGTTGGGATGGTGGTCAGTCTAATAATCAGTAGGTTGTTAGTTCAAATCCCACGGCCATCAAGTTCCCACTACAGGGTCCCTTAGCAAGGCCCTTAACCTTCAATTGCTCAGTTGTATGAAACAAAAGTAAAATGTAAGGCACGCTGAAAACAGACATCTACCAAATGTCATACATCTAAATTACATTTTGTCTTGTTTATACTGTTGTTACATTTAATGTTGTGGAAGTTAGTGTTGCTTTCTAACTTACACTATAGGAGTTATAAAAATTTGCTCAGTCATCTGTCTGTTTTTCATTCTTTCTCTTGAGTCTAATAAAACATGTACCTAAGAATCCACAAATGTCTCCACCCTTTAGGAAACATTAAAGTACAGGTAAAAAGCCCTGACACCGGAGACTCCACATATTGTTTAGTGCATTCATGCTGCATGTAAAACATGCTCAAATTTCTGTTATAGAAATGATATAAACCTTGCATCTGAGCCAGGATGCCTTAGAAAATAAGTCATCACTTCTGACCAATCAGATTGGAGAACTCAAATCAGACTTTAATTTTGTACGAGGCAAAGCAAAAGCAAAACAGAGAGTATAATTCAAAACAGCAAAAAATACAGACAGGCGAAGTGACAAACAACACGTGGCATCAATAGAATTACACAAAAAACTCACAGAACAGGTGTGAGTACTCCGATTCACACGTGACAAGATCACGTGATACAAATGGGCTAATGGGTTATGCACCGATTCAGTATAATCATGACAAGGGGTTTGGATCGAAGTGAATCAATATGAAGAAAATAAGAAAAACAAAGTTGATTTTTTTTCTTCTGATGATCTACTGAAAATTTGGATGAAGTTATATATATTTTTAATCTTACATAAGAATCTGGGGGGCACGGTGGCTTAGTGTTTAGCACGTTCGCCTCACACCTCCAGGGTCGGGGTTCGATTCCCGCTCCGCCTTGTGTGTGTGGAGTTTGAATGTTCTCCCCTCGGGGGTCCAAAGACATGCATGGTAGGTTGATTGGCATCTCTGGAAAATTGTCCGTAGTGTGTGTGTGCCCTGCGATGGGTTGGCACTCCGTCCAGGGTGTATCCTGCCTTGATGCCCGATGACGACTGAGATTGGCACAGCGTGACATAAGAATCTATAATAATCAAGATAATTACACATCGTCTCAGGCACCTGAGCTGTTTATAATATTTTACTGATATCCACAGCCTGCAAGGAGTAACAAAGGGGATTTTTGGGAAGTTAAGAGAAGAGAAAGTGGAGAGTAAAACAGTAGGAGGAAGAGAGAGGTGGAAGCAGCAGAAGCAGGCGGAGAAATAGCTGCAGCTGTTAGGGCGCTATATTTAGGAATGATATGTGGGTGATGCTGCTGCTGCTGCTTGCTTTGTAAGGAATCGTACACCTTTGTGTTCTGCGGGTCTTTCGGGAGCGTCACAAGGCAGAGGAACTCTGCTGAGTACACACAAGTCAACCAGGATACAGTGTGGCCAAGGTTTAACAGGATGCTCATGTGTATCTGTGCACTGTATGATTAATGAAAAGGGATTTATCTGGACCCGTGAGACACACCGACTATCTCATCTCTACTTATCTCAAATATTCTTTCAAAGTTTATTCAGTTATCAACGGATTCTACTGGGTGCTACTTATCAAAAAATAAATAAATAAATAAATAGTTTCCGATTGTCTTCCGTACCATGAAGATTTTGGACCTCCACTGAGATGAGGCTGACTCTGTAAGGATCCTGAGGCATCTAAAGATTTACCAGCTCTAGTTGGACTCTGCTATATTAAAGAGGAGACGCCAACTCCATGTGGTCTTAGAGGACAACAATCTCTTCATCAATTTGACTCATAATTTGATTAATAATAATAATCACACCTCCGCTGTCACCCATATGGGTATGAGGTTCATCCTTGAGTCTGGTTCCTCTCAAGGTTTCTTCCATTACGATTCTAGGAAGTTTTTCCTCACCACAGTCACCTGAGTCACCTCAGACTTGCTCATTGGGGATAAATACAAACACATTTAAATACATCTAATATTAATCTTGATTTTTTGTATTATATTAATCTTTCTATTAACCTTTTGTTTTATGTTAATGTTCAGCTGCTTTGAGACATTGTCAATTGTTAAAAGCATTATACAAATAAATTTGAATCGAATTGAACTGAATTTTTCCATCATGGAATCTACAAAAACATACATTTCACTGTTCAGTATAAATGAGTTTATTTTAATAATCAGCAGTATAGGAAATAGGAAACAGGGTTAAAATGAAGATTTTCTATTTTAAGCACAGAATTATCAGATCTGGCTGCTCTAAAAAAGTTAGATTCATACGCGATTTTTTTGAAACAGGTTTATTTGTAAAGGACACTAATTTAAAATGTCTATTACAAAATTATTTGTATTGTATAAGTCTGTACATTTAAAATGAATGGGGGAAAATGGCATTTAAAAATGTAATGTAAGTAATGTGTTTAATATGAGTTAGTATGTGCTGCATTTTAATATTCTTTATAAATATCAGATTTTTTTTGCAAAAAGAAAAAAGGCCAGATTTTGCCATTATTGTACACTGGTGTGTGTGTTTGTTTTTTTTCCGTGTGTGTATGTATAAAAAAAACAGTGCACCATATATACTTATAGGACCTTTTCTATGAAATTATTTCCTCTAGTAGGATGGGTAAAAACAAAAAAAAATTATATAAACTATAAATTCTTAAAGCCCTGAGTGTCTACTTTTATATGACTCCAACTGTCGAGTGTGACATGATGAAGACACTCAATGCTGGACATGGACACAACCCCCTAAATTTTTTCGCCTCCAGAAAAACAGTTAAATGAGTGATTTTATATTTTGCAATGAAAACATGAACAAGCCTTAATATTCTCCACAACTGAAAAGAGACAAGAAACGAGTCTGTTTGGATGTAAAGAGGAAACTAACGTCGTATTGTAGGTGGTGAAAAAAATCCGATCCATTGCTCGATAATACTGTGCTTTATGTTATCTTGAAAATGATTATAGGTCTTTATCACCTTTAAATATCGACCTCAACAACATCTTTCATTATTTTTAATCGCTGAAGTGTCTTCCACTAAGAATATGCGTCTACGAGCTATACATTGAAAGCAGAGTAATGTGCAAAGTCACTGTAGATTAGGACGAGAGAGAATACAGAATTTGTTCGTCCAGGCAGTTTGTCATCCTCACTGACACGTCATCAATAATACATTACATTAGAGTGCTTCCCAACCCGGCCTGATTAGCGTTGCTATTCTTACAGTTATATAAATCAGTTAAGGTTGTTTGTGTCCGTACTTCAAGCTCTACCTCTACGAAAGTAAAGAAGTACGGTTTCCCTGCTCAGTTCAGTTTCATTAGTATAGCGATTTTAGAATCCGTCACAAAGCAGCTTTGCAGAAAGCCGAGGCTTAGACGTATAATCCGTGAGCCGACAGCGACAGTGGTGAGAAAAAACCTTCGCTTTACATGATATTAGGAAGAGCTATCCAGAAAAAATGTACTTAAATGTGGAACCGTGGTTTTCAGGGCGACACGGGATAAAAGGATTTTGATATAAAGTCAGATCCAAACCTAAGTTGGGTATTGTGGAAAATATATGATCTAGTATGAGGCTATTTTATTTTAATTCTGTGTTTATGAGTGTACTCTGTATTCAAAGCAAAGACTAAATTTGCATACAAATTTTATTTTAACAGGATCAAATTAGATGCAATTTTCTACCTCATCGCTATTAAATTCTTCATTCTGACTGCTAGAAAAGGTGTTGATTTCAGCATTTTAAAGAGCAGCTCTGATAATAGTTCTGATGTCAGACAATATTTACATGTTTTAATATGTTCTCATTTCGGCACTTTATGTATTATAAGGAACGCCTCTGCACCGGCTCGTTCATGTATTCATCTAATCAGCCACTCATGTAGCAGTAGTGCAATGCATACAGTACATATATGCAGATGCATTATACAGATAATGTTCACATCAACCATGAGAACAGGGGGAAAAAATGGGATCTTAGTGATTTTGAACGTGGCATGATTGTAGCTGCGAGATGATCTGGTTTGAGTATTTCTATAACTGTAGATCTTCACGAGAATTTCACCCACAGCAGACTGTAGAGTTTACTCAGAATGGTGCAGTAAAGAAAAAAAATCAATGTAGTGGCAGCTCTGCAGACAGAAATGTCTTGTTTATGTGAGAAGTCAATGTAGAATGGCCAGATTTCAGCTGACAGAAAGGCTGGAGTAATTCACATAAACACTCTGTACAACTGTGTTGAGCAGGAAAGCATCTCAAAAATCCACAACAGATCAAACCATAAGGTGGATGTGCTACAACAGCAGGAGGACGTTTAAGATCACCAAACTGGACAGCTGAAGACTTAAACGTGGACTAGTCTTATGAATCTTGTTTACTGCTGTGGCTCATATATGGTTGGATCAGAATTTGGCACTAACAGCATGAATCCATGGACCTGACCTGCCTTGGATCAACAGTCCTGGCTTGTGGAGGTGGTGAAATGGTGTAAAGATTGTGTGATTTCTTTTCACACATTGGGGCTTTTAATACCAATCATTCATTACATAACCCTTCATGGCCACAATTTACCATCTTCTAAAGCAGGGGTGGCCAACTCAGGGTTTTCGAGCCACATGCGGCTCTTTACCCGGTTACATGCGGCTCTTAAGTTCATACCGAAGTTTGTATTTGTGTCTTTTTAATATACGTAATATATTAAGTAATAAATAAGTGTTCGCTTCGCTTGAGTTCGATACGGTATTTTTGTCAGACGCGCATGTGTGTGGAATGAAAATACTTCAAAGTTTCCCAGTAGGAGCAAAATCATTTGAGTAAACAATTTGTGTCAAGTTTGCTCTTAAAATGGCAGGGGAAAAAAGGTGATGTTCATGTGTGCCCATGTGTATGATGTGGCTCTTTGCGGTAACACAGTAAAAAATGTGGCTCTTGGTCTCTGACTGGTTGGCCACCCCTGTTCTAAAGGCTGCGTCCAGCATGATGCACCATGCCACAAAGCAAACCTGGTTTCAGGAACATCACAATGAGTTCAGTTTTCTTCAGTAGCCTTCCAATCACCAGATCTAAATCCAGTAGATCATCTCTGGGATTTGGTACAATGGAAGATTCACAGCATGAAAGTGAATCTAAAAAAATCTGCACCGATTGTGTGATACAATCATATCAACAAGGAGCAGAATCTTAAAAGGAAAGATATTTAGTGAAATCCAGGCCCTCCTGGGATTAGTACAGTGTTCCTAATAAAGTGCTTGGTTAGTGAATGTAAACAACTTAAACGATCACAAATAAAGCAAGGATTCTTTTTACAATTTAACAGTTCACATAAAACCATTCTAATGTCAAATTGCTGTGGTAGAGAGCTAAAAGTAGACCAGATATTGTATATAATCTGGATGTACGGTATATAGGGTAGTCCTAACATTCTACACACAGTATTCCAGGATTTAGGAACGATATTGAAGGATTTAGGAACGGTATTGAAGGATTTAGGAACAGTATACAAGGATTTAGAAACAGTATTTGAGGATTTAGAAACAGTATTAAAGAATTTGGGAACAATAAACAAGGATTTAGAGACAGTATTGAAGGAATTAGGAACAGTATCTGAGGATTTAGGAACAATATTCAAAGATTTGGGAACTGTATTCCAGGATTTAGGAACAGTATCTGAGGATTTAGGAACAGTATTGAAGGATTTAGGGACAGTATTCCAGGATTTTGCTAGTAAATTCTAGAAACACAGGAGTATTAAAACATTTCTCCCTCCCACCCGTTTTCTCTGTCTTTCTGTCTTTGCTCATATCTCTTGTTCTTGTTTTCATGGTCTCTCACTTTACTCTTTCTCCATCACTTTCTTTTCTCTTTCCACCTCCTCTTTTCCTCTTTTGTTTGCTTCCATTTTGTCAATCCTCTGCACATTTCTTTCTCTTTCCTTCTTTCTTTCTCTCTCTGGTAGGGTTCGGCTGATTCCTACACGAGTAGACCCTCGGACTCCGACCTGTCCCTGGAGGAGGATAAGGAGGCGTCTCGGCGGGAAGCCGAGCGCCAGGCCGTGCTGCAGCTCGAAAGAGCCAAGGTGAGCTCTCATCCTCTCATCATCTCTTTATCCTCTCTTCTTCTTTCTTCCTGCTGTATTACACTGTCATCTGGTTGCTCCTTTACTCAGGTAGCTTGTTCTCCTCTTCTTTACAGTCCAAACCTGTGGCTTTTGCAGTGAAAACTAATGTGAGTTACTGTGGAGCTCTCGATGAGGACTGTCCTGTGCAGGGCGCTGCCATCAACTTTGAAGCCAAAGACTTTCTCCACATCAAAGAGGTGGGTGTTTTTTTTTAAATCAGCAAAATAATGGTGGGATTATGGGATGCAGACAAATAACAACGTTAATAATAATCATAACCATAATTATCATCATCATGTTATCAATTATCATCAAATGTAAACACAACATACAAATGTTACATCAATTAATCTTTTATTTCTTGATCATTTTTTTAAACACTTATTAAATTAATTAACTGATGTATTAATCGATTTCTTTTTAAAGTATTAAAAAAAATAAAAGGTTCAAACACAATTAGAAACAAATGAATGAATAAATAAATAAATAAATAAAGCAACATTTATCATATATACTGTAAATATTTTTATAAATGTACAGAAATATATCTATATTGAGAAAAAGGGACAGAATACAAAGGTTTGGTTTCATGCATTATTCTTATCACTATTCTACTAAAACATCGGTCACACACATCATTACAAAGGTCTAGATTTTGTATAATACATGTGGTGTATGACTATAAATCGTATAAGACTGAGGCAGACGCAACCTTTTTGATGAACATTTTCTTACATTTGCTTACACTGTTGCATTCACTTCTCTTTCATTCACCTTCTCTTTCTTGCCTTGTTCAGTTCCTGTAAAACTCCTAACACCTCATCATAATCCTTTGCTCTTAAATAGATTGTTTCTGACTGTGCATACTTTATATGGACCTTTATATGGACTTTTGTTTGATGGTAAATGACTGCTGTGTTTTCACTTCATGCAGAAGTACAATAATGACTGGTGGATCGGACGGCTGGTAAAGGAAGGGGCTGACATCAGCTTCATCCCGAGTCCAGCCAAACTGGAAGCTATGCGTATCAAACAGGAGCTGAAAGCCGCACAGAGGTCGGTCTGGATGAACGTGTTACACATCAGCACCTTATAAGTAGCTAGGAGTCCTGAACTGAGAGTAACACAACATGCAATAGTTTTCCCCTGGATGTGTTAGGAAGTTAGAAATGTTAGAAGCTGGATGTGTTCGAAGTTTTTAGATATAACACTCTAATCTTGTGGGTCTATTGTATCCTTGTTTTTGTACTTTCTGTAGGAAAGCAGGAGGGAATGCACAGTCAGGAGGCTGGAGGTCAACTCCTCCATCATCTGGTAAGAATGCTTCATTTAGAATTCAGAATATATCTGTCTAATTAACACATTATTAACACAGCCTTTGACCATGTCTGTTCTTGAATCTTTTCTTGCCCTCAAAAAGCAAAACAGAAGCAAAAGCAGGTACGTTGCTCTATTCATATTGCACCCTCACATTTCCTTCCTCCACAGCACATTAATCGAACTGGGAATGTTGACTTCCCTTTCTGTGTATCCGTTCTGCCAGGCCTTCTCAAACTTAGCAACTTCTACTCCAGCAATGCATTCTGTAGTACTTCCCTTGCTCTCACACACACACACACACACACACACTATCATCATCATCATCATCATCATCATCATCATCATTATCATGATAACTAATTAGCTAATTAGTTGGATGAGAGCTAATAAGCGCACTTGATTGACATCTCTTGTCAGAGATTCCTTTTCAGGCCTCTCAAGCAGAACTAAATAGACTAACACGAGCAGTGGAACGGTAATTGTTCAACACAGTTAATAAACAAATGAAAGGTTTTAATGTTTTCATTTAGCCTTTTTAAAAAACTGGATATTTATATCCGTAATAATCATGTCAGGGGAGAGAGTGGGAAGGAAAACTCCTCAACATGACATGAAGAACACCAGGCTCTTCTCGGTGACACAAATTCTGTTTAAGGGAGACTCAGTGTAAGTGTATTAAGTATAAGAATGCTGCGATGAGCACAGGACAGTCTTTAGGATTACAGCAGCATGTTTTTATGTACAAGTTTATCCCTGTGTAGGATATCTAACTCAAATTGGCTTGAATTGAGTATTTTCCATGTCAGAACAATACAATGTGCAAAGAGAACAAAAAGAGTTAGTATGTTAGTGTACAAACATTTGTCGCATAGTAATATTGAATAAGTGCTGAAAATCTTCTGATAAATTGTGCAACAAATCTACTGAAACCCAACAAGGTTACATTACAATTACTAATTTGGTCACACTCAATGAAACTGATCATTTGGTAATTGTACTAGTAATGCTCTGGCAGTCTAATGCAAGCTTTACCTAGGATTAGAGCCACCCAGAAAAAAGAAATAAAGGGAAAAAACGAATTCTGGCAAAGAACAAGTAGATGGTGGAACGTCGCCAACTACTGTATTAATACTTTGTACAAACATATTGAGTGCTCACAACATTTAGCTAATTAAAAAACAGTCATGGATTTAGAGTCCCTGGGGTGTTAATGGCAAGTGGAAGTCAGCAAGGGTACTGGAACACAGCCAGTACACAACAGTACTCTATCAGGCATCAAACAGATGCTCTGTGTGTGTGTGTGTGTGTGTGTGTGTGTGTGTGTGTGTGTGTGTGTGTGTGTGTGTGTGTGTGTGTGTGTGTGTGTGTGTGTGTGTGTGTGTTTCAGACAGAGCACGTTCCACCATATGATGTTGTACCCTCCATGAGGCCGGTTGTGCTGGTCGGACCCTCACTGAAAGGCTATGAGGTACCAGAAATGCAGTTCCCTCATATAAGAAGTAATAATTATATACCTGCTTGGTATTTCAGCACAAATGTCATCTGTATTAAAAAAAAGTAATTTCTGAGACACTTTATGAATTGGAAAGGGATAAAATTGTTGCTTGCTTTAGTTTAGAGTTAAATATTGTAGCATATTACAAACGTCCATTTAAAAGTCTATTCCTATAATTATGTATATCTGTTAACGGACAAAAAATATATCAATCACAGTCTATTTCAAGCTGAAGTTAATTTTTCAAGCTGGCAGTAGAGAGAGTCACTGTTCTCTCTACCTTGTAGTAGACTATAGTTTACAGAGAATTGTGCAGGGAAAATAACCATGTCTGAGCGGTGAGAAAAATCTCTTTGGGAAGAAAATGGTCAGAACGGTTCGAGCTGGCAGGAAGCAAACTGTTGCTCATATAATCACTCTTTACAAACGTGGTGCACAGGAAATCATCTCAGCATGCACAAAACATCAAAAATTGAGGCTGATGGGATACAACAGCATAGCTTCACACCAGGTTTGACTCTGGTCTTTGTCTAGTCTTTAGCTGTAGAGTTTGTGCCCCAGCCTTGGATTCTTTCTCTCAGTTGACAAGATTGGAATCTGATGTGGCCTACTGCTGTTGTAGCTCGACCAAATGAATATTTGATATTTTGTGCATTCTGAGATATTTTTCTTCACACCATAGTTTCAAAGAGTGCTTATCTGATTTACTATAGACATCCTGTGAAGACAAGTCTGGTCGTTCTCCTCTGTTTCTGATCTCTGTTATCAAAATGGTGTTTCAGCCTGCAGACCCTCAACTCAATGTTTTTAGCACCATTTCTGTGTAACATCAAGAGACTGTTGTCTATGAAATTCCAGGTAGTTTCCAATTAGATGACATTTGATGTAACTTTATCTGACCTGTATCTGCACAATTTTTTTTTTGATTGAACAGCTGAAACTCAATCGGCTGATTAGGAAACGTGAATGTGCAGTTTTGCAGTTGTTCCTATTTTTTTGACCACCGTTATCTTTTTTGAGCAGTATTCAATTGGGATCCATCTTTTACAGCTTTATGGTCAGGATACGGATATCAGGGGCACCCCCAAGGGATGGCCAGTGGTGGCCGCGGCTGTATAAACTCTGGCCACCCCTGTGGCCACCCCTAGTATGAATTTGAATTTGAATGCATAATGAAAATTCACAATAGTTCATGAAGTGAAAAAATATAAACAAATAAACAAACAAACAAACAAATAGATAGATAGATAGATAGATAGATAGATAGATAGATAGATAGATAGATAGATAGATAGATAGATAGATAGATAGATAGATAGATAGATAGATAGATAGATAGATAAACAAAGAAACAAATAAATAAAATGAAGCACACTGCTGCAGCCACCAAAAAAGATTGTAGATTGATTGGCACCACCAGAGTAGCTGTTTCACATTAATATCAAATTAAGTCTCTTTAGAAAATTAAATCCACTATGTTACAATGTACAAAACATTACGATGAAAATTAAAGGTGAACTATATCAAAAACTGTCTTTTCTCCTCCTCTGTAGGTGACAGACATGATGCAGAAAGCACTGTTTGACTTCCTAAAACACAGGTTTGATGGAAGGTGAGATTAACATTTTATGGGCAAGATGTCATTACATTTATTGGTTTTATTTGGATCATTGCTTCCAGGCGCACTCCACAGCACCATTAGTTTCTCTTCATGTCAGTCTGAAGGTTCTAACAACAATACAATTGATATTTTTGATTCTGAGCTGAGGTGGCCAATAGAAAGACTCCTTGTTTTTGTGTTTTCTTTGTAGAATCTCTATCACACGAGTGACTGCAGATCTGTCTCTGGCCAAAAGGTCTGTGCTCAATAAGAAAGCCATTGTGGAGAGATCCAACACACGCTCCAGCTTAGGTAAGGGACATTCTATAACTTTGGACTACCAATTTGAAATGGGATAAAAAAAAATTATACGTTTAAAGGTTTTCCTTAGATGTTCTCCTTTTTTATTTGATTAAATTCTCACCTTGGCTTTTTGTTTTCTAGCCGAGGTCCAAAGTGAGATAGAGAGGATCTTTGAGCTGGCAAAGTCCTTGCAGTTGGTGGTACTCGACGCAGACACTATTAACCACCCAACACAACTGTCAAAGACGTCCCTCGCTCCTATCATTGTGTATGTCAAAGTTTCATCGCCGAAGGTAAAAGACAGATCAATCAATCACTCAGTGAAAGCCAGCGAAGGACAACTGAATTTTAACAGTTACGCAATATGTTCACCCATAGGTTCTCCAAAGACTCATCAAATCCAGGGGAAAGTCTCAAAGCAAGCACCTAAATGTGCAGATGATGGCAGGAGAGAAACTCACCCAGTGTCCACCAGTGGGTCTTTCTGTATTCTACACTTATACGCATATACTTTTTTCCTGTTCATTTTTGGCTTGGCTTATTTCCTCTGGTTTTGTTCTACTTTAGGAAATGTTCGATGTCATACTGGATGAGAATCAGTTGGAGGATGCATGTGAACACTTGGCAGAGTATCTCGACGTCTACTGGCGTGCAACTCACCTGCCATGCTCAGCCCCTGCAAACCCCCTAATAGAGCAAAAGGTGGTAACCCCACCATCAGGCAACTCCAGCCAACAGGTGATCATACTAACAAAATATATTGTTCATTACTGTTTATTTTGTCAGTAATACATATAAAAAAGGATACAAAATACTGCCTGAAAAACACATCTGGTAGTTTCTACAAAATTATAGCATTTGTTAATTGTGTTGGCTTTGTAGATGCCAACATTCTGTTTTCCTATTTAAGCTTAGACAAAAATTTGTCAAGAGTAGCTCCTCCTAGGGCTTTCGAGCCACATGAACCAAATACGGATATGTTGTAGAAGTTTGTTGCTATTACTTTTCTAAGCGATCCGAGTTCCGGTACTTCCGGTACCTGGTCTCAAAGTGGCCTTTTTTCCCATAGACTCCCATTATAAACTTTAGAGGCTTATAACTCAGCAAGCTTTCGAACTATCTACACCAAACTCGGCCAGCTCCTTTAGGGTGATACTCTGAACAAAGTTGCAGTACCGACTGGACTTTCGGTTATGCCGCAGCCCCGCCCCCAAAATATGCAAAATCAAAAAGCTTTTTACAATATTGACATGTCATATATCAAAACACTCAGCCCAATGTGTGGAACTTCCTCAAGAGTATTCGGATGACGTCACATGCTCGTCTCCGCTTGCCTTCAAATGTTTTGGCACCTTAGCTTTCTGTCCACTTGCCTCCAAACGTAACACTGATCCTTATGTCCACTCGCCTCCATTAAAATCATCAGCCTTTTCGAATACTTGCTTTGTCAAAGCCAACATCAAAGTTTCTCATGACAAACTTTCCAAATCTAGTTAGTAGTTGAGATAAATAATAAACGTAAATGGTGTAGATGAGATTAAGGAACTGTCCGATCCTGAAATCATTGACCATATGGACACTGCTGGCATTTCTTCACCCAAAGAAAAGAATGTATGCTGTGTGTACTGTTGGGTTTAAATCTGAATACTGATACAAAGCTTTAACGGATAGAGTTACAGATAGTGGTGTTGGATTACACCCCTCTAACTGTGGAGGCAGGCAGGCAGGCAGGAACAGATTTAAAGCAACCGTCCTACGCACACCTCTACCTTTAAAGCATTACATCATTTAACAGTGTGCATTAGGAGTATGCAGTATTACAAATAATATGCTATCAGCATTTTTTTAAAGGTTAAGCAAGATATTTGAAATCTAATTTGCAATATTTTAAAGGAGGCATTCATGAATGATAACCAACGGAGTAGATTTAGCTCTTGTATAAGTTTTAGGATTCTACTGTTCTCCCAGCCTCTCATTCTGATATTTTCTTTCCCAGTTCTCTGAGACACAGGAATTGATTGAATGAGTGCTGTCAAAGCCCTGGGTAGGTACCTGATTTCGTTGCAGTTCTTCAGTTTCAATAATGCATTTTGTTTCTGTAGCCTGTGTGAGTATAGAATATTGAGCAAAATAAAGCACTGCAGCATCATCAGGCTATGCTGGTGTGCTCATGTACTTACTGCATTCTATCCTCAGCTTAAAGTACAGGTGGTGGAAAGTTCCAGTGCTTCCCTCAGTCCATCTCTCAGAGGTCAGCCCCTCTCGGCCCCTGTGAATGGAGCAGCTGCCCCCTGAGGGGGAGGAGGATGGAGAGATGAGGATATATTAAGATGAGGATGAACTCCACCATACCGGGCACACAGAAGGCACCACCTCGATCCGTAACTAGCACAGCCATGCGTGCCCCGTCTCCACAACTCAGGACCGCGCCACTGCAGCACAACGTACACATACACAGATGCAACACGATACCTTGCAGCACACATTTAAGAGCCCTATTCGGATAGGATTTATTCTACGTGGGCCGTTGATTCTTTACAGGTGCTACTCAGTGATATCTTATTTTTGTCCTGATGCGCAGTGTTGGTTTGTTTCTCTGTCATCCCCTCAAATTCCAGCCAAAAATTCCTACTGGTGTGATCATTTTAGTGATAAGATATTTCTGCAATTTGGGCTTTGGTGTTGTAAAATGTTTTTCAACCACTTGTACATGCTTCTATGTGTGTTTAGTTTTCTATGTGCTGACACACAGCAGTCCCTATTAAAGGATACATTGGGATAGGTTCACCAAAACAAATCTAGCAAACTTCACTGGTAGCCCATCAAAAGTAAAGTAAACCATAGTATAATGATCGGACCTATTCAAATTTATATCACAAGGAAAGCTATAAAACAAATGATTTTCGTGCCAAAATATTATGACATCAGTTTATATTAGTAACTTCACATTATAACTACTAGTAAAAAAAATCCTCTACTGCCAGTGGCATATATGGTATCCCTCAAGGATCGGTCCTCTGCCCCCCCCCCCTTTTTTTTATATATATGCTTCCCCTTCCCCTTCCCCTTAGCCAGATCATCCACAAACATGGTCTTAGCATTCAGAGTTACACAGACAGCATTATTAGTATTTATCTCAGTACAAGATCCACCAAAGCTTTTCCTCCCACCTCTTTAACTGAATGTATTCATGATTACATGATATAAAGTCATGGATGGAAACCATCTACCATAAATTAAACCCTTACTCGTTACCCATAAAACCCTTCTATTTACACTTACATACAGGTAATTCTTACTTCTCACTTACTAAGCATTACATGGTCTTGTTCTGCCTTATCTGCCTGAGCTGCTACACCCCTACACCCCTGCCCAGACTCTCAGGTCAATTACTACTGGTTTGCTAGTCATGCCCAAGACCAGACTAACATCAGGGGAAGGCAGATTATCCCCCAGGACCTTCATGACTGCACTTACTTCTTTATAAATAAATTCTTTCTTCACCAACATATCTTCCCTTCCCTCACCCCAATAGGATAATGTTTTGTTAATATATACATTTGTTTGTACTGTAGCCTTGAATGATAGAAAGACATTATATTAAATTATTATTATTATTATTATTATTATTATTATTATTATTATTATTATTATTATTATTATTATTATTATTATACCATGTATCCATGAAAAAAGATACAGTAAATAGGATGAAAACGTTTTCTCAAATTGAGAAACCCATGCCATCCGAATAGGGCTATTCAAACACTCACATACAATACACATACACATCCAACAAACATACACGCATAACCACATATACACAAGTACACACACATTTTCTCAAATACCAGTGAGTACACATTTGTTTCCAAACACACAAATACAATAATGCACATATATGCATACAGACACACACATGTACACACACACATACACACACATACACACACACACACACACACACACACACACACACACACACACACACACACACACACACACACACACACACACACACACACACACACACACACACACACACACACACACACACACACACACACACACACACACACACACACACACACACGTCACTCCTGGTCTGAATGGTCACACTGAGAGTTGGATTGAGAGCCACAGGGCTTTTCCCAGCTCCTGGGTGAAACCTTCTGTCAGCTGATTTCTGCCAACCTGCCACTGCTCTCTGTAGTGAAGTTGGCACTGGCATCAGAGGTTCACCACATTTTCCCACAGAGAGGAGCACCTACCACATCCTCTTACCGTACTGCCGATCTGGTCACACACACACACATATAGACACAAACATACACATCACCTCCTGCCCAACTACTGCCCTGCTGCTTGCCCAGACCATCTTCCTGCTCACTATAATTTATTTATGTGCCGAAATTGCCCAACACAACTGGCTCTTCAATATTAAAGCATAAGCCTATATTTATTCAGCACAACCACAGAGAGGATACAGCAGTGATAAGATCTCAGTCATTTCCTTTGTCTCAGAATTATTTATGTTGACTTTAAATTAGCAGAAGTCTCCAGTTCTCCAATAAATGATATGCACGAAATATCAGAAGCTTAGAAGGAGCTAGAAAGACCTGTTTTGTACACAAAAAGCCACTCCTTTTTTTTTCGTTCATACAAAGAGGTCATCAATTGTCAGTAGTACTTTGCAACTTGAATTGTTTTAACGTAAGCTTAAATTACATGAAGCACCATAAAGAAAAATTGAGTGAATCTTGTAAATGCATGCTGGTAAAAAAAACTACAGAACTACAGATTGGCACTACAATGGAAACAATGGCAACTAAAATATAATCTAATTTAAGTCAACTTCTCTATAATAATTATGTTTTGCAGGTTTGCAGTAAAATTGTATGATTTTTGACAATATGTGTTATCACACTGTACACAATCAAATCTGTACTTTAGGGTTATTTTATTATTTTTTTTTTTAAATATATTAACATATAATTCTTCTAATTGTAGACAATTCCAGCTTTGGACTTTTTTATATGGAGTTACATGTTAATCATGGTTTGACTCTAGAGCATCCACCCTACAAGGCCAAGGCTGTAGTGAGTAATGAAATCACCTGCATTACTAATATTTTTACTCATCTTTTTTAATCACCAGCAACCATTTACTGGCCAAGCAAAGGAAGTTTAGGCACCATGTAAATCTGGTACTGAGTTGTGTACCTTCAGTGAATAACAAATTAAAAATATGATACAGATCTCCTAACCAGGCTATCCTAAAGGCTAGGAGATACGGCGGTGGAATGCCTCCAAAATGGCCCTAATAAAACCCAATTCATCCCAGATCTGTTCTAATTTCTTTAGAAAAGTCCTTTAGAAATGGCAGGCAGGTGGTTTTAGAGACTTGCTAAGGAAGACTTGAGGTGTACTTCAACTAGTATAAAGGGAGGAAAGATGCCGTCATTTTACTCGTGAATTGCAGTGCTCGGTTATTTTTTTTTTTGTTAACTGCCAGCCCAGTATTTAGTACAAGGCTCACCATTGACTGTAGAATGCAGGATGCTTGTGGCTCTACGAGTTGCTGTGCAAAGTGGGTGAGGATGGGTGGCCAAGGTATCCAGACACTGTGGGCATGCTGTTACAGTAGTAGTTGTCCATTGTTCACATGAGTATATTGTAGCCATTGCATAGGGTATTGTGCAGAACACAAGACTCAGTTAGAATGATGGATAAGGCACGGATGAGTCTTCAAGACAGTTGGTCCTCTAAACCAAGTATTAGAAATTTAGTGTGCTCTGAGGAAATCCAGTCAAATGCTTGTGTTTTTCTGATCCTGTTCTGCTCACTCAGCACTGGTAGATAGGAGAGAAAGAAGTGTGCTGAAGAGTTCTGTTGGCAATTTGTTCAGGTTTTTCTCCTTTTCAGAAATCACATTAAGAAACAGTTAGCCTAAATTGTAGGACGTCTATACACTGTCTAAATGTCTGAGATTTATCCATAAGGTTTTACAGGTTTTGTGTTCTTTATGAGGTCGATACTGTCTGGACAGAGCTGAGAAGCTTCTTTGGATTCCTGGTGCAACTTTTTGAGCTAAAGGATCTGTCTTGGTTTGTGCTTCAATTAACTTCAAGTATGTCTTGCACAGTCTTCCAAAGTATTGATAATGCAAGCACACTTCTGCTTTCAGCTGATCCACCTTATACTCCACCTGCAGTTTTTCTGACTCCAGCTTGTATAACAGCTCTTAGATATCTTGTACTTAATCATTGATACTTCATCAGCATGTGCCTTATATCATTCTGATGCAATTCCATGCCACAGACATCACAGCCCTGGCTGACTGCACAACTGGGGAAGCAGAATTGCTGGCATAAGGCCACCTGCTCAAACTCAGTGATATACCCTGTATACAGGCCTGCATGTTCTCGGTATCCGTCAGCAAATGCCTGGAACTTGTTTGCTGAATATGTGTTATAATGTGTGATTAGCAACAAGGTACAGTACTTTGGAGCACTGATGGCACCAGTCCTCATTAAAAAATGATAGCTGGTTCTTTTTCGGATTCTGTGTCATTGAACTTCTTTGTGATATTGTTTTAGTTTTTGTTTGATGTTTTTCTAAAGACTGGCTCTGTTGGTAGACCTGATAACACCACATCTTTGGTTTAGACCTCATTAATATGGCTCTGGCAGAGGTTGTGCCTGCATGGCAACTCCACAAACGCATCCAGATATATAGGACAGATGAGAGCAAATCTTCTAGGTCTCAGCCATCTAAGCTGCTTGGATAGAAGACATGCAGGCCAGTTTTATGTCAGAGGACTTTTAAAACTATCTGCATAAATAGTTGGCGACGAGCCTCCGTGAATGGGTTAGTGGAGCACCTTGTTCAGTCAAATTATGCAAGCGAGAAATCAACAGTTCAATCAGATAACCAAAGGATTTTACAAATGTTATTGAAAACCTGTAGTGATTTATAAGAAACTAAACTGGAGTCCTATCTCTAGAATATGAGAAGGGTTTCTTCCTAGAATAAATATTATTTTGGCTGTAAGAGTGCTTGTTAAATGAGAAAACAATTGCAGAGATTAGTACTATAATATCCCAGGCTTAATGTAGATCATTATGAAAAAAACACATAATAAAAAGCCAACACATGATTTTACACATTTAAATAATGAGCCTACTATTTGAATAATTGGACCATGATCAGTGGAGGTCAGTAAACTTATTTTACTGATAAAAAAAAATCCCTGGATTAAAAAGGTTTGAAAACCCTTACTTTATCATGCACCAATGAAACCTCTTTAAACCTATGTGCTAACCTACGATCTTTAGTTAAAGCATTTTTTAATCTGATCCCGCTCTATAGAACAGATGTGACACAAAATCCCACACACTTTCCTTTCCTAAGAAATAAATAAATAAACTTTACACATCTTAAATGACAAAACCGGCCCCCCCCCCCCCCAAAAAAAAAAAAAACACCAAAAAAAAAAAAAAAAAAAAAAAACAACAATAATGGAGGTTTAAGGGATAGTCCAACTGTAGAAGCTATTCTTACTGTTACACAACTGTATGGTACATATGACAATAGAACTAAATTGTGATGTTGAAATAACAGGACAGAGAAAAATAAAGAATTCATGGCCTCTCTGGACAGTAAATATAACATTTGTTGCTGAATAAATAATAAAGGCAAAAGAAAGTAGAACTTATTACAGCTAATGTGGCATTATTACATACGTTGACCTTTTTTAATTATTACTGCTAATACTGCAGCAATAAGAAACCCGTTTAAAGGATTAGTGACAACACATTACAATACTGTTCAATTTCTTAATGATTTGGTAGTAATTAGTAATGACCAAGTATTACATATCTAATAGCCAACTTGTCGTTAGATTGGTGATTATTCAGAAAGAACAATGATACAATTCTGAAGAAAAGAATTAGGGAAATGACTTAATCTGTTCTACTAAACATTAGAGCATTAGTCTGAGTTTTAGGCCAATGTGTTGATTGGTCATGTTCCTGCGTAATGTTATCTTTGAGTTACTGTACACTATAGTAAAGTGTTACACAAATAGTTTAGCAAAGATTTACGCAAGCTCCTGTTTCAACAGCTAAAAAGTCTAACTCAGACGAAATCCTTTCCACGAATGCATGTTCAAACCTTCATATACAGTACAGTACTTGCTTCAAATGGCACCATTAAGCAGAATTGTGCAACTTTATACCACAGCATGGCTTAATTCCTGAATCAGAAAAATTCCTGAATTTTATATTACTTGAGCTCAGTCAGTATTTCCTGCTGTAACCTAAATGATAGATTTATATTAACGTGCTCTTTCTGATATTTTAGCTTTCCTTTAATAACAGCTCGCACACAGGAACGTGGCTTAAAATCAAATGTATAATTTTTGATATGATTATGTTTTCTGTTATATACCTTTTAAGTAAATGAATAGTTACACAGCACTTGGAATAGTTACACAGTGCTCAACAAAGGTTTCCAGTTTCTTGTTATCTTATAAAGCTGTGTTTTTGTTTAATTGTTTATTATTATTATTTTTTTCATTATTAACTTGAACAGAGTAAAAAGAAGAGGCTGGTGTGGAAACATCTGTATATAGCTGCTATAATGCATGTGATAACAGGAACTTAATTGTCTCACAGACATACCATAACATTTAATATAAATTTTAGCTATACTTTTGTAAAAAAATAAATAAATAAATAAAAAAAAAAGTGTAAGGTGTTGGTTTAAGAGGAATAACAGACTTTAGACTGCAGCGTTAGAGGACGTTAACCCACTTTGTTTGTCACACCACCTGATCGTGGATTATTTTCTTATAACACGTGCCACAAAGTGTGTTATTCCTTAATAGTCATCCACACAATGATCATCCAGTTTAAGTGGTACAGCCTGAAGATGAAATGATGATGCTAATCTGCATCAAGCTAACTGATGTAAAGTTGTGTAACTTTGATTTTTATTTTTACAGAATCATTTTTAATGCCACTGCTTATACATATCATAATCATTCATCTCCTGTAAGCACTTTGTCTTGGTCAGGGTTGTGGTGGAGCTGTAGCCTGTCCCAAAATTCATTTTCTGAATTGTACCATGAGTTTAAATACACTGCCAGTCAAACCTTTTTGGCCAATTGGAGTTTTTTTATTGCATTCTTCATGCAGTTTAAATTCAGACACAGCAATCGAATAATGAAAGCTAAATCTTTGTGGAACCGATTAACTGTTTGCTCAGATCCTAATGGGTGTTGTATTAAAAGCAGGCACACTTGGAGGCTAAATCTAGAAAACCAATAGACGAAATACATAGACTGTGCTAGTATTAACTGTAAAACATAAATATGAGCTATTCTAAGAGTGAGAAAGGATCTGTTTATAAGTGTTTGTCAATTTATAAGATTCTTATTTGTCTAAGAGGATACTCTGTTTTGATTAGAGCCTTATATATATATATATATATATATATATATATATATATATATATATATATATATATATATATATATATATATATTCCTCAATCTCCTAGTCATAGATTTTCAGTCAGAATTGTTGATCATATATATATACAAGGTTCAAAAACTTAGGACTGGCAGTATATATGTTTTTGTTTAAACAGAAAAATTTTGATTTCAAAGATTTCAAAAATTCCCACAGTGTCCCTCCATATGCTGATCTTCGATATGTCGTTTCCTAAAGATCAGCATATAGAGAACTATTTGAGATGTTCTCTATAAGGAAAATTCACGAACGTTGCTTGAAATCTGAGCGGCGAGGGCACATGGAGTTCTTTCTTGCCTGCTGTTTTTGCACAAACTAAATGCACACGGGACAGAATGTTAAAATCTTAAAATTCACTGGATAAATATATTACTTGCAAGACAATCTTTCAGCTAATATACCACTAATGTAACCAACCGTATACATGTAGATCTTGATCATTCTGTATAGTATCGTTCAGTAAGAGCATGCATTCCTACTTCACTTTCTCTAGGGGTTTTACAGGTTAGCTTTATGCCCCACATGTAAAAAACAAGCCTGCCAGGAATCAACAAAGATGGCAAACTGCTCGTGTATATACAGTAGATACAATAAACTGTTAAAGGTAAAGGAATATTGCACCCTGAAATGCTACACAGCTTATTTTTTGTAGCTAAGCATTCTCCTATCGGTTTTACTGTTCATGAATAAAAATATTGCTTTCATATTTTTATGCACATATATTTATGCATATAGACACATAAAAAAAAATTGCTAAATACTTCCCTTTATCCTACTCATGTATTATATCATTATTTATCTCTGGCACTAAAGTTGTTTGGGACCATGCAAATCTACTGCTAGTTCTTCTTAGGAAATGATGGTGTGCAACTGACACTTGAAGCACAGCAAAATCTGTTCTTCCTACTAGATGGCGTCTACTAAACACCAACACCAGGTGATGTCTTTTGTGACACAAAATGCATTTGAAATTCTAGATTTTTGTTTTGGGTATCTGTTTCTTTTCCACATGGACAAATTCTGTATGCAATACAAAGGCAAGCAGAGATAGACGAGGACATAGACACTATAGTAACGAGATGAAATCTATACAATTGCACTGTTTTCTTTTTTAAAAATCCTGCTTCAAAATGCAAGAAATGCACTATGTATATCTATGTGTATATCCTCTTCTGATAGTTTATACAGTGTATGACAGAAAAGGCATCCACTAATAACCACTTGAACACAAATTCAGATTAAAAAGCTATTATCCTAGACCCTGCACTGTATGGATTCTCTGCTCTGAAAGTTCAAAAATAATGATAATAATAAAAAGTAAAGATGAAATACAATATGACGCTGTTTCACTTGTCTCTGTTTTTGACTCCTTCCTTTTGATTTTATTATTATTTATTTCAAATCAAATCAAATCAAATGTTATTTGTCACATACACATACATAGAGGGTATGACATGCAGTGAAATGCTTTATGCAACTCTCCGGTATTAGAATAAAAAGTATAAAAAAGCAAAAAAATAAAATAAATTAATAATAAAATAATAAAAAAGTATAAACTACATAAGAAAACTATATAAAAAAAACTATATAGTTTTCTTATGTAGTTTATACTTTTTTATTATTATTTTTTATTATTATTACAGAGAATATGTATATGTATGTATATATATATATATATATATATATATATATATATATATATATATATATATATATATATACACACACACACACACACACACACATATATATATCTATTATATTATTATATTATATATATATATATATATATATATATATATATATATATATATATATATATATATATATATATTATATATATTTATTTAAAAATAAATTGCTCTCCATGCGCCACTCATCCACTAGAGGGCAGTGTTTACACAGTTTAACCCTGCATGTTACTCCACACTCAACTTTCTTCACAATCTAGTGACGTTTAACAGTTTATTTACTAATAAAGATTCCACAGGGATTCATCCATATTGTTCACCATTTGTACCTGAAGAGAGTGATGCAGCAGTGCTTTAGTCCTTTCGCCTGTCCAGCCATCTCACCTTCACACTCTGCTCTAACAGATGAGCTTCCAAAGCTTCACATTCATATAATCCTACTGTCAACGTCATTGTGTTCATCATCTCATAGATTGTTACTGAGCCGAGTCGAGTCTTTGTTGTTAATATTACATTGAACCTTGCCGGAAAAAGCTTGTGTGAGAAAAAAATGGTTGTTCTTTTGTTTTTTAACAAGCTAACATTAAAACCTGAGCATTTTCCCTTATGCTTGAGACTGACAAGTTGTCATCTTTTCTCCTGTTAAACGTCATTGTAAGCATCGTCCCCTTCTGTGGCATCAGCACGCCACACAGCCACAGGAATGATGAATCATGAAAATACAGCACTAGTTATACACAGGATTGCTAAGCACATGTCAAAAATTCCAATAAAAACATTTACAGTTTCTCAGTGTGGACATCTACTTTAAGTCTACTGATCATGTCTATGTGTGTATTCAGATTTGCATTTCGTAGCGAGCTCATGTTCTCCTTGTTTGTTGTTCTGTTGACACGAGTGAAGCAGGAGGATTGCAGTACCACTTTTTTCTGCACGGTACGGAGTGTGTCACCCTGGCACAGTATCTCATTAGCAAATGCTAATTAACTCCCTTCTGTGACTCTGCTGGAGCAAGTGAGAGGTTGAAGCCAGGGCAGGGGTACTGCTGGACTGCTGGGATCTCTCTCTCTCTCTCTCTCTCTCTCTCTCTCTCTCTCTCTCTCTCTCTCTCTCTCTCTTTCTCTTTGTCTCTCTCTCTCTCTCTCTCTCTCTCTCTCTCTCTCTCTCTCTCTCTCTCTCTCTCTCTCTCTCTCTCTTACCTTTTCTCCAGTTGATGCAGTACAGCAGAATCTAATTTACTATGCCACATTGACACACCTCACCATCACTAACTACTGTGCCAGGCCAAAGGCAGAACATCCCCTGGAGAGAAGAAAAGAAAAAGGAGAGAGAGAGAGAGAGAGAGAGAGAGAGAGAGAGAGAGAGAGAGAGAGAGAGAGAGAGAGAGAGAGAGAGAGAGAGAAACTTTCTCACATGGTTCTCTTACTTTCTAGGGTGTTTCTTGTTAAAATATACAACTGACAACATGGTAGACGTGTGTCACATATTGGGTTTATTTATTTTATTTTTAATGGATTTATTTTCCATTTCTCTTTTTTTTCTTCATGAGATCTTGGAGCATCTACCGCCTTCAGGTTACATCCAAAATTTTTGAAAAATCCATGTCTAAATTTTAGTAGCTTAAACTATATTATGATTGTTATTGGTTTATTTGGCTTTTTGGTTTTTTATATATATAACAATAAACAATTTTTGTTTTATAAATATGTTTTATAACCCTGACTTCATTAAGGAGTAAAACCTTAATTTCTTCTCAGCCAGTACAAGCAAATCACCTCTCAGACAACTTAATCCGGGCACTTCGACAATGGTGCATTCTTTATAGTGTATTTACACCACATTGTAATGATGATAGAGTTGTTTTCACAGTCATTGAAGTGGTCGTTCATGGGAGTTTTTGTTCTAAAACGTTGAGTGAAAACAACACCTGGATTTTCCGTCCCATCTACCCCCGTCTCTTTATTGTCCAAGATACAGTATGTGACACTTGAAGTTGTTGATTATTCAGCTCCACCTGGCCTGTGGGTGTGATGGGGGAATTCTCACCTCACAGTGTCCTTTTGGTAGCTCTTTACTAAAGGCAAATAAGTTATCGCAAACCTTTTAGGAGGTTAAAATTACACTTTTCTTTAGAGAAGAGAAACATTGAAATGTGCACCCCAGGAGCAGGACGGGAATGTTGTGAAGAGTCCGTGATAAGAACGGTTTTGTTTTTGTTTCTCAATGATAGCTGCTGCGTTGTCTTTTGTCTTTTATACCAGGTAATGTTTGTAGATATGGCCTACTAATTGGCAGTTAAGAGAATAATTGAATAAGTAAATGGCCCAGGAAGGAGCTCTTTAATTCTCCATTGCTTGATGATTCTCACAAGTGTTTAACATACAAAGATAACCCTAAAAGTGTCAGAAAGCACGTCTCCCTGATCTGACAGCACTCAAAGGAACCAAATTGACCAAATAAGCATTGTGATACTTAGTGCACTGTAGGAGGTTCTTCATATTAACAAGGCAGACCATATTAACAACTAATTTGATTGAATTTGTTTTAACTCAAATAGTCCTGTTAAAAGTGAAGTCATCTTGACGAAAGGTGAGGAATTTTACAGGCATTGTAGTCTAGACAGCACCATGTGGTCTTATTGTGCTAAACACCTCAGACACATCACTAGGCTGGAGTGTAATGTGTCTGGTAAGGCAAAGACATTTAAAATGCAATTGGAAAAATATTTCAGTCAGTGAAGCAGATGAAAGCCTGGATTTTAATAAATGATAATACATGATGAATGAATGATAATAAACTCCTTAAAATATCTGAAAGATTTAGAAATTAGCTAGGAATTGAACTCATTAGTATTCTCAGTAGTCCAGGATTACTTTAGCTTTAGAGTTGTTTAGTTTATTGTCAAGTAAAAACTGTTAAATAGTATCTCACAAAATGTACCGCAAAAACTTTACCAAGCATTACTAGAACTGTATTTGGTATTGTGTGTTGATGATCCAAGATAAAACCTTTACATCAGTATGTTTAGTGACAAAAAAGAGACTACAGGAAAAACAAGAAAAAAGATTGTGTAAAATGGTGCTGGATGACTGATGCTTTGCAGTAGTCCTGTTTGTATCTGGGGATTTAGGAGCTCTTGTGAAGATAGATGGCAGTATGAATTCTCCTAAGAACCAAGATATAAGATGCTCAAAACTGCTGCTCCAGGAATAGATGTGGCCAAATGTACCGCATTCAGCAAGACATCGAGCCAGACATACTATCATAAAATCTATCGAAAATATCAATAATTATTAAATAAACACAAGTTTCATATGTTCTGTCTGTATCCACGTGGGTTTCTTCCAGGTTCTCCAGAAACCTCCTCAAAACTTGTTGGATCGGTGACACAAAATTCCCCAAAAGTGTGTCTCGTGATGTCTTGACCTGGATTGGTGTCCCATCTAGGGTATATTTCCACCTCACGCCCAGGGATGTTATCCACATCAGGACCTGTATCACCAAATGTTTATTTTATTATAATTCCAAAACCACTGTCTTGTCATGTAGAAAAACTATCACCACCTGTAAAAACTTTTCTAAATATCCTACAATATTGTCCGTGTTACCCTTTTATACACGTTATATATTTTTATAAAGGGTGGCAATAATATTAGAGGGAACTACACCACTGTAATATATGTCACAATATTAGACATAGCATAACTAACTACACTAACCAGTGTCTCATTCTGCATGTGTACTACTTTCACATACTATTTAGTGCACTAGTATGCGGTTTGGGACGCGGCCTCACTGTTACTGTGGTAACCGACGTGTCAAATTAACCTGTGCTTAAAAGTGAACCTCGTCACGTCAAAAACGGTCGAAATAAATAATAAGTAGTTTCTAAGTTTTAAAATAACGTGCTGATGTTTGATAAAAGCGTCGTATTTTTAATCGTTTTAGCGCCATATTAAGTACGATATTCTGTTTCGGATGTCGCCACAGATTTTGGGGAAGTAGAGCAAAGGCGAGACGCTTGAGCAGAAAATGGAGGAATCTCATTGGCTGTCGCCAGTGCAGCATGCTGATTAGCAACGACAGCCAATGGGATTACTAGAGCAGGAAATAAAGGGCTCGCATTGGCTGTTGTTGAGAGTGCAGCATGCTGATTGGCTGTCGTGGTTCCATATAAAAACCCTGCAGCCGCTCAATCAGTCGCATCAAACTGTGGAGCGGATCAGAGACGCGCAACCAGGTTCGAATCTCCCTGCAGACGTTTTAGTTCTTCTTTCTTTTTCTTTTAACAAACTCCATAAGCAGTAAAAATGAAGGAAAGGAGAAACACACAGCCACTTGTGATTAGATGTAAACTCGTTTTGGTTGGTGACGTGCAATGCGGGAAAACGGCTATGCTGCAGGTCCTGGCAAAGGATTGCTATCCAGAGGTTAGTGATGTGTGTCTGGTTGTCTTTAGTTTAGTACATGTAACATGTTATGAGCAATCACAGAGTTGTGACGCACAGACTGATTAATATCTAATTAATGATTTGAAGAATTGGTGTGCAAAAAAAAAAGAAAAAAAAAAAGACCAGCAGGAATGGGAAGGGTGTACTTATTTTTGCTCCTTTAGCGAAAAGTGGTATATTGCACATGCATGCACATGTATGTACATGCATGTGCAATATGAGCAATGGGCAGCCCGTGCATGCACGTGTATGTACATACATATGCAATATGAGCAATGGGCAGCACGTGCATGCCCATGTATGTATGTACATGCATGTGATGCCCATTCCTCAACCTGAAGCCTTTTATTGTTTGCATTATGATTCAACATGTATCTTTAATCCAGTGGTATGTAAATGCATTGATTTCATCTTATTGTGTGATTTGAATTGTGTCCACAGACTTATGTTCCCACCGTGTTTGAGAACTACACAGCATGCCTGGAGCTTGAAGATCAGCGTGTGGAGTTGAGTTTGTGGGACACGTCAGGTAAGAGCTCATTTATAGTGGGTTTTTTTTTTTTTTTTTTTTTTTAGACAATAGGGAAATCAACAGTGGTGTTATGCCTGATCAGCTGATTATGCATGCAGGGGTGCATTACAGTGAAGCCGCATGATTGTCTTGCAAGTGGTGGATGATCATTAACTCAGTGGTATCTGATCACAGCATGTGCATAGTCAATGTCTGGGGATGGACTGAATAAAATAATCAGCATTATCACCCTGCTGAAATGTCAAAATCTACATGAAACTATTGTATGTTGTGAGGAAAGTAATACACGTGTAAGACTGAGACATTCAATGGATATAAATTATTTAAATCTCTGACTAAGTAAAAAAAAAGTGTATATATATATATCACAATATTTTTACAGACAACTTGATTGATTTTGAACGATTTACTCCTGTTTTGATTTTTTTTTTACGATTTGCATATTTGTTTTGAAGACTTTAGTTTTCTTAATTTTTTTCAAATGGAAAATTTTTTTTTTTTCAAGTTTAATTTTTAAATGTAACACTGCACATTGTATGTTGCTGAAATATCTTTATAAAAAAAATCATAAATAGTTGTGTTGTCACGTTGCACACCCAAAATACAATATAGTCCTATTAACATAAAGGCCATGAAGTGACATGACTATTAGCCATAGGTATAAGTTACACGGTGTTGTGCCGAGTCAATCGTATTTTAAGCATCAGCTCGCATAACAGCTAAAATGAGCAAGCATGTCAACATTTTAACACATTTTACATAATATAGACAGTGACTCAGGCATGCTTTGCCATTCTAATTACATAAATTAAGTAATTTACTAAGTAATTTCGTTTTGTAGCAAAGGTTTGACTAACAATGTTAGCACTGTTACTGTATATGCTAATCTTTGTTAGTGTCTACTGGTGAGTGTTGGTTATACATGCAATAGATGCCTACAGGAAATGGAAGCTTATTTTCTTATATATATTAGAAAAATCTATTTAGATGATTTCAAATTACATGCCATCAGGTGCCATATTGTGACATATTTAATACAATACTTGGTTGATAATACTTAGCAAAATCAAATGGACCCAAACTCCTAAGAATACATGCTGTGACGTATGCAGTCATGAAGCAAAGTCACATGGCTTTTGAGTCAGTTCCCAAAGGTTTCCTGTCATAGCTTGTTGACCTGATTTACACTAGATTTAAGTGACTCAGCTGTGCTTTTAACAGGTCATGTATCTGAACACTGTGTAGAATTGTATCCTTAGCACTGAGTGTTGTCTGCCAGCCTGCAGGCTGTGAAAAAGGTTCCAGAAACTTGTGTGTGAGTGTTTGTTTCTTTCTAATTTGGTGTTCATCTGCCAATATTGGAACGGCTGAATGAAATTTGGCCCGCAGGGATCATCCTCTATTTTATATTGGCAGGCGCTCTTTGATCTGTTTGGTGCGTTTGGAGACACGCCAGCAGAGGGACAGAGTGTGCTTTAAGGGATGCACACGGCGTTGAGAGGACGCAGCAGGGATCCAGAAAGCTCTTCCAGTCATTCATCCGGTCTATAGGGACAGAAATAGAGCACAGGTTTCTTCGCTGGAGTTTTGTAATTTATCCAAATGTTTTAGAACGCAGCTAGCTTTTTAGAACGCAGTTATATTTTCTATTTATTTATTTTTTGTCTGTGAAGGAGTGGAGCAACAGGCACTGTCTGTGTTTGACTGGATTTTTGGTAAACGTATGACTCTGACACAATAGTTCTCAAAGTGGCATCCTTGAAGCACAGCCAGGGGACCATGTTTTAATTTCCTCGCAGTGGTTAATATTGCAGCACAACTTTAACGAAACTAGATCTCTATCTTGCGTCGATTGGTTTTAATCCCAAACTCAATAGCTCAAAAACAAGTACGACAATTAAAATGTACTAATGTGGACTTAATGTCAGTTAAAAGTTCAGGAAGCTGTATGGGTCTAATGCATAAACAAAATTGATAGCTACTGACTATTTAGAAACCTGCAGTATGAGTACATCTGAGTTGCTAAATTGGCATTGAACTAATCGTCTTGGTCAAACATGATTTGGCTGCAGAATATATATATATATATATATATATATATATATATATATATATATATATATATATATATATATATATATATATATATATTTTAAAGTATATCGAAATATGTCTTGTATAATACTATAATTCTTATGTACTTTGTGTTTCCAAAGCTGTGTAAACAGAAATTTACTTTTAGTGTAGCAGAAATTTAGGCATCCCAACACTGGAAATTTGAAAATCTCCTGAAACAAAAAAGCCGGCAAGTTATTCATCGTTGGCTCAATCCTTGCACACTGATATATATACTACTACCTTTCCGAATAGCAGGTGTGGGGCAGGGGTAGTTAGGGCTCTGGTTTAGCATTTGTAAGGTTGGGAATCTGAACTGCAGTAGCACAAAGCTACTAATAGTGGGTTTTTCCACAAGGTCCTTAACCTTCAGTTGTACCTTTGCAAGCTTGCACTGTGTTCTGCATACTAGTGCTGGATTAAAACTCTGGCAAATTAAGGATAAATGTAAGAAGTCTATAACTGTTTTATTATTCCAGCACAGTACTTACGGACTTTGCTACAGTGGGAAGACCGTGATCATGCTGTGTATCTTCTGGAGTTTCCCAGCACACTAATTATATCTACCCAGCAGCTCTGCTCTCCCATGTCTGCTGGGATTGTTAGAGCAGTGTTTCTTATTAAGCTTCTTCCCATTGATTGGACTGACCTCATCATCAGGCTTCCAAACAGCTCTCTCGGGTGCTCAGCTTGGATTTACAAGCAAAAATCAATTCTCTCAATCATGGTGGCCAACAGCCTCGCCACAGAAACATGGCAGAGGAAAGCGTAGTCCGCCGTACATCACTTGCAATGAGGTTTTGGCAGCAGGCAGGTGCCTAATATGTTAAGCGTAACACATCGCTGTGGATCCAATCTTGGCAGATGCAGTAGACGATTATGTATGATGACCTGGCAGAGGTATAGCAGACTGTTAGCACGTTAGAGTGGCGAATAGATTAATGAGTGCTTTCCTAATGGATGTATGGGATGAGAGGTGGGAACTTAAGAGCAGCTCCCTGATGACCCCTGTGAATGGGGAAGGTCCAAAAGGTCATGGATAGCTGCTTCTCAGCAAGTGAGGCCATTCTTTGTTTAATTCCCAACGGGGACCCTGAGGGAATCTTGACCACGCTGTGTCTTGGTGAGGATGAGGAGTGTATGAGGGGGGGTGGGGAAGTTTTGTGGGGGAATGCGTCAGGACTCGTTCCCATCTATCTTTTTAACGGGAATGTGGGGGTATGTGGGATACGCTTACCATTTTGTTGTTGTTTTTTTTTTGCCCCTGTACCAAGCTCCTTTGTAATCCTTGACATCCCCAGCCCTCTCATCCTTACTTTGAGATCTGGAATGCTGAATAATTCACAGATTTCAGTCTTTAAAGATATTTAGGTTTGGTTCTTCATGTGTACTCTTGATGCATCTGATCATTTTGTTTGGAACAGAGGTTGTTGGCAGCCAAGGTTCTGGGATAATGATCAGAAGACTTTGTGAGTTTAAACCTTAGGATTACCAGATATCTACTGTCCTGTAGATCAACTTTAAGTTAAACCCTCTTAACCCTCAACTTTTTTTGCCTGTATATTTGTATTGGATCCTGTCGGAGTTGTACATCGGTTACAGATTTGATTTGTTGGAATAGTTCCCTGTTTTTTTTTTTTTTTAGGCATTCTGATCGTTGATCAGAACAGTGGTGCTACATTAAAATTTGTGTATCATTGGCCGTAGAGAGTGGCAATGTGAACGAATCCAGAATCAGTAGTTTGGCATTTTTTCCTTTGCCTTACGATGCGTGCAATTTTGGTGCATTTTTTTTTTATTTCGATTGCATACTGCTCTATATTCAATCACAGAGCAAACAAGTTCATTTAAATTAAATCATCAGTGTGGCAATTTTGCTGTTCGAGATGAAAATGGAAATTGTCAGCAACACTCCTTTTTTTATTTATTTTTTATATATGTGCCACGTAACACCTGCGTACACATAAGGAAATTCATTTAATGTCCGAGCATCTTTGAAGGCACCACAAGTGAACAAGATATGGACCCAATTCAAATCTGATGATTGCTACTTGGGCCATTGTATGAAATTCCATGCAGGCAACATTTTGCCAAAGATGTGTGAAGACAAAAGGAACAACAACCGAAACATGATACAAAATGACCCCTGGCCCAGAAAACGATCCCCGAAGCAAACCGTGAAACATCCCTAGCATAATGTTGACGTAACAAAACAACCTGCTAGTAACTTACGGAACATTTGGTACTAAAGTTGCTTGGCTTGAAGATTGACATGGACTTGTCAGATTTGGTTAAAAAAAAAAACTCCATCATTAGCTTGAAGAATGGCTGTGCTGAATGAAAGCGATGAGCAGATGGAGTGCACTATGATGAGCCTTAGTCTTTAGCACACAAAAGCTGAAAGCCTTCTCCATCTCCATCTGTTCCTCACAAGGTTCTTTCTTTGATCTTGTCGAAAGATTCTTAATATAATCGTGCGCTTCTGTAAAATCTCAAGGCCTGTTGTTCCTACCTGCTTTATTTTCCCAGCTGTGGTTTCTGATGGCTCACAAACCTTTTTATGGATGCCATAAAAGTACTGTCTTGTTTAGCTGAGAAACACAGCAGCAGGGTGGCAGTGGAGATGTCGTTTGCCCTCCACGTTCCGACGCTTACGGGTATGAGAGAGCACCACCGTAGTCCGCAAACTGCAGGAGCAGGCAATTAATACCTATAGAGCAATTCCTTCCTCAGTCGAACTATAATTTGCACTTCTTCCAGAATTCCATAGCAATTAAAGAGCCTAGACTTTATCATTGGCTTTGTAGGGTCCATATAATTATCCTCGCAGCACAAGCAGGTCAGCCATGTTCTCGGACCATCTCCAGCAACACGGATGTGTAATTTGTTAACTTTAATTGAAAAACATCTCGTCCGCATTCCCTGGTGTGCATGCTTATCGATCGCTGTATTAAGACCCGAGGCAATCGAATGCGTGCTCACACTCGGATGTGAACGTCCGTGACTTATCAGAGAGAAAGAGCAGGAGAGACGGTCAGTGGCGTGGTTTTCAGACACGCATTGTCTACATGGACCGACTGAATCTGAAATGCCAGCAGATTGAGCAGGTTCTCATTGATTTTGTACAATTCGCTACTGCAGTCTCAGGAGCAAGCTAATGTGTAGTTTGGTTTGTCTATTTAAATTGAGAGAAAGATACGATCGAGAGTCTTTCCAACAAAGACTTTTGGGTCTGTAGTAGAGGAAAACATTACGGCATGTATGATAAATTCTATTTCTACAATACAGGATCTGTATCATGATATCTAGGTTTGTTTCAGCAGTTCAGGAGTTTTTTTTAAAAAAGTTTGGCACTTTATAAAATATCTACAAATGGATAAAAGTATAATATAAAAAACTACTTCTATTTAATTTTCACATTTATTTATTTATTTAATTCTATTTATTTATTTGTTTGTTTGTTTATTTATATTGCACTAAATTTATTGTATTAGAAAACATGACAAAAAAGCATGCTGTAAAATATCACTATAATATTATTTTATCACATCACCCAACCCCAGTCTGTTGATATAAAAAACAAAACAAAAAAAACTATGCTTCATGCTTCTAGTCATAAAGGCACCAGAATCTGTTCACCTGCATCACAAGACAATGCACGACTCACATGATGTACATACTTAAGCTCCAATTGAACACCTCATCAAACCAAAGCCGCCGTTCTAGTCGGCAACACGGACTTGTAGAAAATCCATCGAGATATTCGGACCAGTAGGTCTGTGCCGAGTCGAGTGTAATCAGTGTGATTGAACGAGTGTACTCAAAGATGACCTCTCGTAGCCTGTCGACATTTTTTTTTTTTTTTTTTTTTTTACCAAAAAGTCAAAGTAATTCCTAGAGGACTTTGCTTTTCTCTTTTACACATTTATTTATATATGTGTATTTTATATATATATATATATATATATATATATATATATATATATATATATATATATATATATATATATATATATATATATATATATATATATATATACATACATACATGCATACAATTTTCCTGGACAAAAGGCTTGTGCGCAGCGAGGTACGTACACCGTGCAACCCAGCCATTTTATTCAGCTAACTGGTGGGTGGGTGCGGCTCTGTGTCTAATGATTGGCAGTTGAGGGAAGCCTTTATGGAGGAGTGGGTGTAAGACGTTCTGCAGATGGTAGATTCCGAGGCTGTTGCTGTGGAAACAGGGGGAGCAGAGGAATTGCGTGTGTAACACACACACACACACACACACACACAAATGGTGGTGGGTGGCTTACTTAAGGATTCTGAGAGAGTGGGAGCGCCTGCCTGGCCCCAAACTCACTGGTTCTGTTGCATAATCTGTAGGGCATAGAAAAAAGCTTGATGGATCGATTAAGCTTTAGGGCTTAATTGTCATTTTTATGTCCTTTAAGAACGGCAGAGTGCGCCTTAGTGAGATGAGCCGAGCTACGTGTGGGCAGTGAGGACTAGCAGGGATAACCTCGCTTTCATGCTTGCCTCCAGGTCTCACTCAGTGTTTGGTAATGTCTTCTTGTTTTCGCACGTCTCCTTTCAGGTTCTCCTTACTATGACAACGTGAGGCCACTTTGTTACAGCGACTCTGATGCGGTGCTCCTTTGCTTCGACATCAGCCGTCCCGATACGGTCGAGAGTGGACTCAAGAAGGTAATGAGTTAGCGCTCTGAAATTCCCATGGTCATGTGACTGTCCTCTGGCTTTCAGTTTCTTTATAATATAGAATAAAAGTGATTCCTTTCAAAAAACACTTGTATTTGTAAGGTCTTATACACCTTCATCGTCAGGTGGAAATACACACACAAACACTCATTCACACACAGGTAATATGTAGCATAATAGGTATATTATATATAAGTATATTGAATATATAAGTATATTGATCTTTGCTTATTAATGCTAGGTCAATTCTGCTGGAGTAATCTTGTGTATTTCGGTTTGTCTTTCCGTAGTGGAAGGCCGAGATCATGGACTTCTGCCCCAACACACGGATTCTGCTTGTCGGCTGCAAAATTGACCTTCGCACGGATGTGTGTACGCTGATGGAACTTTCCAATCAGAAGCAAACGCCAATTACCCAAGAGCAGGTGTGGTGTTTATCACAAGATTTGAGTTATTGTACTTACTAGATTTTATATAAGCTAAACTACGATAACTAGCCAAAATGATGACACAAAGATGTTTCATAAAAGATCGAAAAAGTCTGGTGTAGCTGCAGGTCTTTTGTTTCAGCCAAATAAGAGAATAAAGCTAATAGATGTTTTAAGATGAGGAGCTGATAAAATGAGACTGGTGCTTTTAACTCTGCAGCCACCCTTAAAATTCAAGGCAGGGTCTCCGTTGTTTGAAAGCCAATGTCGACATTTGAAATCACCAAAACAAACACGCCCCTAACCCAAATGGGTCCCACCCCTGTATTGATAACTCCGCCTACACATACATACGTAACCCAGGCAACTAATGGAAAGAAATGTGTCGATCATAGCTGAAGGGAAGAACAATACGATTGTAGATAAACAAACAAGCAAAAAGGACAAAGGCATATTAGTTCTGTGTAACAAAGCAAAACCAACGTTACTCACCTATCGAGAAGGAAAAAAGCGCCTCGGCGTCTTAAGTAAAGTCGGCCGCGTATTCACAGATTGGAGTTTCCCGAGTCAATAACTCCTGAGCTAAACGCTGTTACTACACAAAACGCGGTTGTAGCTGCCTCTCTACATTACTATGACAGAAAAGAAGTGTTATTTGTGTAGTAACAGCATTTAGCTCAGCAGTTATTGACTCGGGGAAACTCCAATCTGTGAATGTGTCCAACTTCCTGCTCCTTCAGTTCTCTCCAGCACTGGAAAGCTGATCCTATATTAACACGTCCTGCTTCTTGCCTTATCGTAAGTCTTTCTTCGCTTCCTTTCTTTGTTTTTTATCCTCCATGTCAATGTTAAAACCGATTTCTGCTAATGTCACATGTGCACTGAACACTCTCTCCTCTGCATATTGACAAGACATGCCCCTTTCTGCTCATTGGCTACATGTTAGTTTGGTATTTGTTTTGTTTGTCGGCCCGACTCAGTTTTCTGAAGCATTTCTCAAACAACAGAGACCCCACCTTTAAGTTCAAGAAATGATCAAAAATTCATAGCGACATCTCTCCTCTGCTTTGTCCCAGGGTTCTGCCATGGCCAAGCAGCTGGGGGCCGAGGCGTACCTGGAGTGCTCAGCCTTCACATCAGAGAAGAGCATCCACAGTGTTTTCCGCACCGCGGCTCTGGCCTGCGTCAACAAGCTTCAGCCGCTGGCCAAGTCCAGCCCCAACCGCCGCCTCTCCAAACGCCTCCTCCATCTGCCCAGCCGCTCAGAGTTGCTCTCTTCCACCTTCAAGAAGGAGAAGGCCAAGAGCTGCTCAGTCATGTGAGCAGTGGGTTAACCCTCCTCACACCGCGAGCTTCTCCCTCCCCGGTGCTTTAGTCCGGGGAAGGGGGGTGGGTTAAACGATGTCCTCATCGCTGAAGGCTTCATCCGGGAATCCTTCCTCACCCCCCGACAACATGCATTTCAGAACAGGTGGACACTTTGCTGTCCGCTTTGTCCTGATCTCTACACCAGTGCATACCTGTCTTACACAGTACAGTATCTTGCTTTTCTCGATCAAGGTTTGATCATCAGCTGTCATCCCTTCATTCTTTGCCGTGTTAAGAGAATTTGTGGTCCAACTTAGAAATAAGGAACCAGTGTTAAGCATCTGAGCTTCAGTAAAATGACATAAACGTGACAGTGACAATTGGCTATTGAGTGTCAAATACAATCTTTTAAAAAATAATATAAACGTATAGAATATGAATAAAAGTGTGTCCGGTTAAGGAAGCTGTGTAAGGATCAGGTTATTATAGGTGTTAGAGAAAGAGGTTGTTGGCCACGAAGGCTTTATCTGGCATTATAATGCTGACTGAATTGGCTGCTGTGCAGACTGGATACTGTAATTCTGTTGGAATCTGACTGTAATGTTGGGCTTTCTTGAACAGCCGAACATTAACATATGGTCGAACGTTGTATTTGATGAAGTAAGGGAGGGGGCATGGGCTAACAAATTTGCAGCCAGCGATTTTTCCGAAAGCAACCAAAGACAAGCTTACTATCCCCTCTGAGTAAATACCACATGATATAAATGTCTCTCCACTTAAAGAGACAATAAATAATTGCCCAAGAGAAAAAGAGAGAGGTGTAACTGCTGGCCCATGGGTACATGAGTCTCCTACATCGTGATGATGGAGAGCCATGTATCTGTGAGCCTCGAGGGAACTCCAAATCATCCGATATCAAGCTGAATTGGGCTTCAGAACCAATTTAGTTTCTCAAGGATGATTTTATTTTCCCAGACAGCCGTTGTAGCACCGTGTTGAAATGTAGTTCAACAAGGCTTCAAAATCAACCCGCAACGTATGCAGAAGAGATTGTCTTTTGATCAGCTTTTTAGTAAATCTACATCTTCACATAAAATGGGTTTTATACATGGTATTATTTCCTAAGAACCTTGATGTAGCACTCCATCTTCTCCTACCTGTGTACAGGTTTTCCTTTGCCTTGTTGACCGTCCTGGTCCTCAGAAGTCTGGAGACAGACTCTTGCTCCAGGTCGGTACATATCTAAATATGGCTCCTTCTAAATAAATTCTTAAGCTTGGACCGTTTTTGTGCAGTGCTGCTCTCGAAAAATCTGCTTTTAACCACAAAGCAATAACGATTGACGTGCTTGTGACGCAAAGTATTTAGAGTGGCAATAAGAAAAAACCCGCTTTGTGATTATAAACGTCATGCAACAGCTTTGTGGACGTGCGTGGCTGTGCCTCCATTACCGCTGTAAAAACAAGCCAGTCTTATCGTAATTCTGTTGTAGCAAGGGTTGTTTTGTGGAGTAAACCTGTGTCACGAAGTAATGTCGGATTTATGAACAACCCAATCATTCAAGTACAACACGTTAATGTAACATTTCTGGGCAGGAAGGTTTATAGGCTTGGGATAGGTGACCGCTCTACGGATGTTGACAAGCAGTCGCGATGAGCATGAAGGGGCTTTCATGGGTCTCTGAATTCAGTCGGTTTTAACGTATGGGATAATCGGTAGCTTTATCAAGGAAGCCTGCTTTCATAAATGTGCGTAGAATTCGATGTAATGATTCCTTGTAAGCATTTTTGTCAACTCTAATAAAATATTGTATAATCAGAGTGTTTTATTATAAGAAACCATGTGGCACGCAAGTGTCAATACTGTGATTAAAAAATTAATTGTATCTAGTAATGTCTGGTAATATATAGTAATAACACTTCCAATTTTCTCCTGGAATTGAAGACCAACATGAATCACCTAGCTACAAAACTCTCTTTTCCACTGCTTTATCCCAATAAAAAATATAGCTAGTAAATGCATGTAGCTAACAATTAAAGCGTAAATGCATGAACATCGGCATACCTGATCTGAAAACAAATGGTATTGAGCCATCCATATTTAGTGCCTGTTATGACAGGTATAGGGTATTAGACCAGTGTTTTAGCTTTAGAGTGAAATTTATTCTAAAATGAGCTTCGAGCGCTGACAAGATGGAACTAATAAACAAAAATCAAACTAAACCCTTCTATTTAACGAAAGTAAAAAAAAAAAAAGAAATTTCTTATTTAAAAGAAAATGCCACATTTCAACGATCGAGACAAAGGAAATGTCAACAAAGGAAACAAGTAAAATGGTCTCAGAACTATGCTAACACAAACAGTTATGTACGTAAGGTACTTTAATCTAATATTACACACTTGCACACAAAATAGACGCAGACAGCAGACCAACTGGGGTTGTAAAGTGCTGCATATGTATTTCCTTCTCTTTTTTGTGCTCGTTTTCTAGGTGAAATTATAACCTAGAAGAAAAGTAAAACACAATACAGTATGACGTTTTCAAAGCCCCGTGGCTTCATTACAAAACCTGTTATTTTTCTTAGACACTACAGGTCCTTGTAGATCCTGAGGGGCGGAGCCTTGTGAAAATGGGCGGGATCACTCAAATGTTAAACCAAATATTATGAAGAATTAAAAAAAATAGATTTCTCTTACCGGTTACACCACTAAGTTTTTTTTTTCTTATATATTACGTTACAGAAAGAAAGTTAAGTTACAACATATTTTCGAGGACTTTATAAATGTGTTCTGGGACATCAGGGTGTATAAACTGCTTACAAGGAATGATTACAGAGCTTGACCTACAAAATAATAATAAACACAGCTAGAAAAAGTTATGAATATGGGTTTCTTAGAAAGTACTGACTACTGATGATGGCTTAAAAGGATAAAAATGAAAGATTTGGGGATTTGGGATGAAATTTAACAGGCTGGTCCTGTTTAACAAGAAGATTGGAGAAATTATGAGGTAAATTTTTCTTTTTTTTGTCTGTTATTTTAGTCACCCAGCATCAGTAAATCCTACATGGTCCATCAGCGGTCATGTGTGCTTTCAGGAGGTGATTGCATGATCTATTATTCTTTGGTCACACACTGAATTACTCTGCATTGCCTAGCAACAGTTCAAGTAAAGAAAGCGCAAATGCCTCTGAGTGACTTCACATGACTCGCCACACACACACACACACGATTTTATTGAATTTCCTGACGCGACACTCAAAAGGTTTTTTTATGATCAAATCTGTTTCATTTTTTTTTTTCAGCTTTGGGTTGTTAAGAGATGCGCTCATCTAAAACCGTATCGTTTCCTGTTGTTCCACCGTGACGCTGCCGTTGTGTACTAGTGGGCACAAATATATTTAAAGCATGTCTTCTAACAATGACCAGTTGTACATATCTTCTTTTATAATCTTTGTAAGACATCGAAAACAATGTCATGATATAAATATCCGTTCTTGTTGTTGGTTGACAAATGTGTTGTGATTGGTGTAAAATAATTCAATCCTATTTATTTGAATACGATATCGATATTTTTTGGGGTTTTACATGTAACTTTTTTTTTCTTCAGAGAGTTATTTTTGACATTATTTTTGTTCCTCATTTCTTACTCGTCTTTCCAGTAATAAAGCTTGCCTTGTATGGCATTCATGAAACATGTCTTTGTTGTCATCTTTACTGATTAGTTGAATTTTTTTTTTTTTTTTTGGAGAATCTTGACGTGCACATTTATCACAGCTGGCAATCTTAATGACTACAAACAACGTGTGTCCGTGAGGTGCATATGAAGCAGCTGCAATTAATGACCAGGCATATTTACCTGAGAGAGAAAGAGATCAATATAATGGACACTGAATGAATTTGGAAGGAAATTTAGCTGTGCACGGAGGCACGTCCTTATCAGGAAAATCTCCGACATGACCCTAAACAAAGCAGGACTTAAAGCAGGTGAAACCAAATGGAATGATGACACGACACTTCCCATAACACGAAGGAAGGATTTTTCTTTGCATATATGAACCAAAATGACAATGAAAGGGCTCATTTGTTAATCAGATAAAGAAAGCCACACTCAACTTGCACTTAACTATAGAGCACAATATGTCATCGTCTATCTATCTATCTATCTATCTATCTATCTATCTATCTATCTGTCTATCTATCTATCTATCTATCTATCTATCTATCTATATTTCTGTCTGTATTTCTATCTATCTATCTATCTATCTATCTATCTATCTATCTATCTATCTATCTATCTATCTATCTATCTATCTATTTATTTATTTTTGGAGTGTAATTCAGAGAAAAATGGAGAGAAAATTAAAGGGATAATTAGATGAGGGGCACGCTTTGAAACTAAACTCTCTAAAAACAACCGATAGACTGGACACGCTGGGAATCGACTATACTTAATTACATTTAAAATGGAAATGTATGACCTGTTTGGCGCTCTAAATGAAATTTCACTTGCTGATCCAACTCATCCGTGGAAACGACATCCATTCAAAATCCATCGACCACACACACACACACACACACACACACACACACACACACACACACACACATTACATTACTGTATTAGATTTTAGATCAAATGAACTTCATCACTTCCAAAAAATGAAAGCCTTCCAATGGGCATATAATTTGCGAGTCATGATTTTAATTAAACCATCAGCAATTTTAAACTGCTCTTATCTTGATCTTTATTTTTGGCGTGCGTTCACTTGGAAAAAAGAAAGGGGAGAAATAGCAGGGGATGCATGTGATTGATTAAATCCCATGCTGTGTTTTAATGAAGATTTGTTCCATGGTCTAATAGTTCAGCACATTGTTAGGTATTTGCACTTTTTTCTGTTGTTGATGGTCACACATGAGTGCATAGTGATACGCTAAAAATGTACACTTCCCCAAAGTCTTATTTATTCAAATCTTATCCGTGCTTCAATTCATTCATTCATTTTCTACCGCTTTATCCGAACTACCGGGGTCACGGGGAGCCTGTGCCTATCTCAGGCGTCATCGGGCATACACCCTGGACGGAGTGCCAACCCATCGCAGGGCACACACACACTCTCATTTACTCACGCAATCACGGACAATTTTTCCAGAGATGCCAATCAACCTACCATGCATGTCTTTGGACCGGGGGAGGAAACCGGAGTACCCGGAGGAAACCCCCGAGGCACGGGGAGAACATGCAAACTCCGTGCACACACAAGGCGGAGGCGAGAATCGAACCCCGACCCTGGAGGTGTGAGGCGAACGTGCTACCCACTAAGCCACCATGCCCCCCACTGCTTCAATTCAATTCAGTTCAATTCAATTCAGTTCTGATCAACGCTGATTTTGACTAGTGCCATGAACAAATAAAACACGTACAATATGTTTAGAATTTAATGCACATGGAATAAACACATACTGTACTTATCAGTCTATTCCTTTTTAAACACGCTATTTTCAGCTAAATTTTGGTCCGTTCAATAATTAGGCCAGAGCAGAGTAAATAAAATGCTAAATCTGTGAAAACTTTCTGCATCTCCAAACTAGTTGCTTCAGTAGTCTCTGATCTGATGAGCTGCGTTCTTAGAAATAACTGACATAAATAGGTATGAATAGATAAATCACTACAAAGGGTCAAACCAGAGTTAATGAAGTGCGGGCAATTTTTTAAATACACTGATTTGTTTGAGTATTTTTGCAGATACTCGGTTAGATTTATCATTTCACGATCCCTGGTCTATATAGTAAATAGTGAACGAATGAATGTAGTGATTTCAGATACATTTGCACTCAGACGCACACACACTGTATACTGCTCTGTAGCATTTAATGTTACTGTCTTGTTGTGCATTGTATTGTTTGTTTGCACCGTCTATTGTCTTGCACAGTCTTTTATCTTGCACCATGTGGACTTGCTGTGAATAGGTCAGTTTAAGCCCTTAGTTCCATGTTGTCTTACGTAGCTCGGTGTCTTTATGTAGCACGAGGGTAGTGGAAAGGCGATGTGTCATTTGACTATGTACCGCATCAGATATATACGGTTGGAGCGACAATAAAAGCTTCCTGACTCGACTCGACTTAAGTGTTGCATCCATGCACTATGGATGATCACCACAGATGTGTTGGGGGATGGGAGTGGGGTGTTGTGGGGCAGGGCAGGGTGACAGGCAACAGATAATATAGTATCAGTGTTGCTGCAGGATAGTGAGCTCACAGAGACATGGCGCAGCTTCCAGAATGTCTGTGTACAACACAATGTGTTTATCCAACTGTCTTACACACATTTCTATGTCAAGATGGCGGCGAGCACAGAAGCCAGAAGAAGTTTTTGAGTTTTTTTCTACGCTTATGTTATACTTATTATATCTAAAATTATATCTGATTCATTCGCCATATGATCACATATTATTCAAACCATGCTATAGGTTTATTTGAGGTCATAAACAATACACATCTATGTTTCATATGAAATGTAAAATGACATGTTTTTTTTGTCCATAAGGAAGCTATGACATGCACAGAAATCCACAGGAGGTCTTTCCTAGCAGTGGCCATCTATAAAACTCTATACCTCTTCTCTCATCAGTAGGGAACAGAACTGGCACTATGAACACTGACAGTATCACTGGGACATTATATGCACTATCACTATTTCACAATAATTACATGTACATTACTACATGTAATTATACGTTTGTATACATTTTGTAAATATAGAATATTTCAGTTATATTTCATTTATATGTCATTATATTTATTCCTCTTGTAATCTGAAGCAGTCACTGGCACAAAGAATTTTCTTTTTAAGCAATTTGTTTTATTACAAGACATTAAAATTACAATACTAAATCAGGATATAAGCATCACATTACATATTCCCGTATTTATAAAGTTTTCAGATTGAAACACCTGTACAGGTGGCCAGGGCCTTAAGATCCATGCGGTGTGTTGTTTTGGCACTCTGATCCATCCTATCAGCCAGTTGGAGTCTCAATTTCACACTCTCTCGGCCCTTTCAGACACGGTGGGACAAGAAACACATCTGTCTGTCTCAAGACGTGGCATCTGGGGGGGGTGTAGACAGCTGGAAGTGGCCAAGGCAGAAGCACTGCCAGCAAACGTGTGTGAAAAGTGAAGACCTCATCACTACCAGCCAGAAATGTCATGCTTAACCCACAGGGGAATTTTACAGATCAAAACTCTGTATATGATATTCCCAGTTAAATCTGTTTCTGTGGACTTCAGGAGACTGAAATTTGGAGACTCGATTGTAAATAATCACAGGCATATTATTAGTGTCTGATCCAGTGCATATCCAATACAATAGCTTAATATATGTGATTGACAATTTGCTTTTAACACCAACGTCATCAACATCATCAGCAGCAGCATCTTTGCTGTATTAAGAGAACTGTTTGTTTGCCTCACTGTTTCTTTGCCTAATCCATTACACACCATGCTGATTGTAGCCGCCGGTCCTACACCAGTGGCGCTAGTCGGCCCTTGTCGAAATCCATTTGGCCAATTGTGCATGCTAAATTAAACTGAAGCAGAGAGAGAACTCCTGAAATAGCTGTTCTGGCTAGTGAAAAAGAAACCTAAATAGCCAAAACAAGAAACTAAGGAAACACAAAAACTCAAATTTGTGAAACTTTGCTTCATTTGCTCAACTATTTCATGCACAGTTGATGTCGCTAGCTTGACCTCTCTAATAAAACAACCATTTTAGCATTTACAGGCACACATTTAAAGGCAGAGGCTAGCTTTCTATCCATACAATTCTAGACTGTACAAAAAAAATGTTTATTCCGGAAAAAAATTGCATTTTTGCAAGTGGAAATATCTTGAGCTAGTATGACCTATTTTAAGATTACAATAAACTAAATGTAAGGTTTTTAACCTGGACTTTTTTTTTTTTTTTTTTTTTTTTTACTAATTTCAAGCTGCAAATTGTCTTTTTTTTTTCTTTTTTACAAGATAATTTCCAATGTCTATCTAAGGTATAAATGATTAAATTTGGAAAATGTATCTCTGAATAGAACAAAACTATTTTAAGCTTGAAATAAAAGTCTAAATTATTGAATATATTGCAATTTGTAATATATTTGTATTTTTCAATATTTTACTTGTTTTTACTAAAAACTAGCATTTTTTTTGTTGTGAAATTGTTCTTCTGTCTGTGAATTTATTGTTGAGTTTTATTCAAATATTAATATTATAATCTTTTTTGAAGGGTTCATCTGACTAGGAAAATATCCACGTGTTGGATTTTTTTGTTGTTGTTGTTGATGATTGTTTGATTTTTTTTAAGCTTGCAAAATTTGAAGGACCGAAGGTTCTCCTGAACAAATTTGCCATAGAGAGAGTGAATGACTGTGTACCATTCACATTCGGCATCCTTTCATCTTCAGTGAATAGATGTTTATATAATTCACTGATAACTTTATTTGCATGTGGTTTGAGCGCTACAGAAAGCAGAAAATGGCAAAAAGCTAAACTGTGATTGTTGTAGATCTCTGCAAAGTGTAAGAATGTGTTCAGGTCCAAGACTTGCCAGAAGACATGTAGAGATCAGTTGGACTCGAGTTTTATAATACTTAACAATGTTCAGGAAATGAGCCTCAGGAATTCTTCCAGATTATTTGAAAGTGTTAACACCATGTAACGTGTTTCAGTGGACCTGCAGCGGACATGGCTGAGCTATCTAATCCTTTCTGATGCCATTCTTGAATAAACACTTGCTAGAATTATTCAAAAGGAAAGATTACTTACAGGAATTTAAAACAAAACATCGACTGATTGTGAAATAACTTCTGCATTGTTAGGATTGTTTTACACACAGCTACAGTTACACAGCTATGGTCATGCACACACACACACACACACACACACACACACACACACACACACACACACACACACACACACACACACACACACACACATAGACACAGGTGCTATGTGGGTCAAGGCTAGCTTAACAGTAAACATGAACAAGCTCAAGCTCACCTATTACTCACTCAGGGTGAAGATGGAGGCAATGGAGCACATATGCCAGCAGTCACAGCGAATTAGGGCAACATCTGGATGGGCACAGGGAAAGGAAATGCTCACTCAGGCATGAGTGACACCTTCAGGGTGGGATTAAGGGGTACTAGTTGCCGCAGTCCAGTGGACAGCCAAGATAGGCTTTTGTTTAGTTTTTTCCCTATAATTATTTAAAATGCTTAATTACTTTTGGCTTACTGGTATAAATTATATAGTTTTATGGTGTTTGGGTCAAACTTGTTAGCAGACACCAAAAGGTTCATTCTGAGTGTTTCTATCATCCACTTTTCCTTAAGTAGGTCAAGACCTTAGACTCTTTTTAAACTCTACAAAAATTCAACCATGTCAAAGATGAAGCAAATATCTCATGGTTGTCTGAAAAAGCTCAGAAAATCTTTTTGTAATAAATATTCTATTTACTATTAAAATAAAAAAAGACGCAGCTTGAAACGATCATATATGATGATCGGATTATTAGAGAAACGTATAAGTAATAAACCTGTGTGCTAAGTCAGCTAGCTAGCTAACTTGGCTAACATTAATGGTTGACCTTAGTGTTTTGATTATACCATGAAGTTACTGAGAATGTGATAATGTTAAATAAACAGCAAATTAGTTCACTACCAGTTAAAGAGTGGCAGATATGTAAATCCTGGTGTGTAGGTAATGCTTGGTTTGTTTTAGTTATTAGTTAACAGTTATCATATTGTTCTACTGTACACTGGGGCAGAATGATAGCATCGCCGCCTCACAGTTGAATTCAGCTGAATTCAGGTTATTGTCTATGTGGAGTTTTCTTCACATGGGATTCCTCCAGTTTCCTTTGAAATACACACTGCAGTTGTAAATGAATGTAGCCTGCATGGTGCTTTGTGAAAGACATTCGGTGTATTATAGCTTCACATCCAGTAGTCTCGAGATCCACCTCACCCCCGTCTGTAGACGGATGATTTGAATTATTCCACACCTTCTATTTTATTGGCTCAAGATGATGTTTGCTTTAACAGACATCATTTGTGAACAAAAGGTTATCACAGACTAAATAGAAGTGAAGTAACATTCCTTGGCTCTAAGGACTCTACTGTGCAGACACGGTGGCATTATCGGTTCGAAAAAAGGTTCCCTGCTTCAAAGTAAACAGTCGGCATTCAACACAGCAAGTGCAGCTCTTTATGGCTTTATTGCATGAGCAGAAGAGCAGTGCACCTCAGTGTGTGCTGGATCAAAGCAGCAGGCAGCACACTCATGTCCAAATCTCTGTTCTGCTCTGAGTTTTACTTCTGTTGCTTTGTGTGTATGAACATGTGTACATGTGTGTGTGTGTGTGTGTGTGTGTGTGTGTGTGTGTGTGTGTGTGTGTGTGTGTGTGTGTGTGTGTGTGTGTGTGTGTGTATACCACCTGTGGTGAAGAAGCGAGCATCGCTCTCTGATTACTGATGAGCTGTCTGCCTCTGCAGCATACCCACAGACACACATATGCACACACACACATGCACACTCTTTGTCTCACACACTCACACACATATCCACAGACACACTCTGGGTATGCCGCAGTGCAGCGCCCAGCCAGCACCTCCACAGCCATCCATTTCCCTCCAGGCCACTGTCTCTGTCTTCTTTTTTGGCATGTGATGGCAGAGCGATTTGCCTCAAATCAAATTTCACACTCACACACACACACACACACACACACACACACACACACACACACACACACACACACACACACACACACACACACACACACACACACACACACACACATGCTCACTAGTTTATGTAAATGTGTTTGGTGCTTTAAGATGTTAAAATGTGGTAAAACATATCTGAGGTCTTCATAAAGATTCTGTTTTTCTATTTTGTTTCACCTCAATAGTTTGATATGACATTTGTTATTGCACCCCCATTTGTGGTTGTGTGTGTGTGCTGCAGGCAGGCTAATGAGGCATACAGCACTCTCTGCCTAACGTGTGCCCTCGTTTTACCCCGATAAATATGAATATTAATCAAATCTACAGAGAAACAATGAATCATTTCCAATAAAACAATGAAATTCGGCACAACAATGAAGATGCTGCACCTCAGTGTAGAGCTGATAGTCGCAAGGCGAATATTATTATTCGAGCAAGTTATTATCATAAAAAACTCAACAACAAAAATATTCTTCTTTTCTTTGAGCCTGAATCCTCATTGTGTTTCAAATCACGTCGCTATTCTATTTACCACACAGTTGCCATCACAACACGCCGATGCCGAGCGGTAATTCACGTTATATAATTATCACACTACAGAGCTTCGGCGTGTCTCTCTGGCTCTGAGTGTTGGTATTTAATTCAGCCACAAGTCTGCTGACCTTGGCCTTGATCCGCATGATCGCGAGGGCTAGTTTGCGCATTTGTTAACACTAACAAACCATGAATTTTGGCAGGAATACACAATAAATAATGTTAACAAAGTAATTAATACTGTAGTAATTGATATGCAAATGTTAACTAACTAGGCTCTCAGAATCTTATTTCATCCGGCCTCAATTATCAATTTCACTAAGTAGGCGTTAAGTAAGGAATGAAGCAGGATGAGGTATGTGGTTATAGGAAAATAATCAACATAGGTGTCATGTGATGCATGATCGTTTACTACCTAGAATGATTATTTTCCGATAACAACGCTCACCTCAACGCTCATGGTTCGATTAATTTCAATTCAGATTTTTTCGTCACAATGCAGCTGAACAGATATGTATAAATTCATGAAACATATTATACATTTTAAATCCTTACACAATTTATCCCTAACGAGCAAGACAGTGGTGATGTTGGCTATACGAGACAGAAACCGTGAGAGAATCCATCGTCATCTGTGTGACAGTGGATAGTGTGATTATAAACCAAGAGTAAATTCATTTTAGTTATAGCATGAAGTCTGTTTGTTGAAGTTATCAGCTGTTAACTGAAGGAGATTTGAGTGCAAACCTGAAAATCACAGAAAATGTGGAAATCACAGCCATTTTCTTTGTGTCCCTTCTTTGTTTCCCTTCTTTGTTTCCCTTTACCCTCTCTGCTTGCATCATGACTGACCCTGCACTAGGACCCCAACTATCAAAGCTGGGATATGCGAAGAAAAAGACTTTCACGATGCCGTAATGTATATGCGACAAAAACAAAATGCTTCTTCTTCCTAATGATTTCGATGAATATCCGCAGATCGAGTTACTTCCTGTTTCTTGTTTTCTCTCCATTTCCAGGAGTAAATACGAGAAAATATTCACCCAAAACCACAAAGCCTTCCATCCTAAAGATAAAACGTGCCATAAAACATTACCTCTAATTGTTACAAAGTGCTGATACGGAAGACTTGCTCCAAAAAATGTCCAATAAACTGATTAATCTCTTCACAGGAAGCTTATTAACCATATTAACCAGTTCACTGGCATTTCATTCTGCCGGTAGGAAAGAAATCGACTTTTCAGACATTTTCAATGGACATTTAACAGAATTTTAGTGGGTGAAGATTACTCGTTTAAATTTTAGATGCTGATGAACAAGCACTGCATCTCCGAAAGCAGAAATAGGTTTGATATCACCCTTTTCTTCTATGATAAAAAAAAAAACTAGCTTTTTTTGTTTTGTCTTGAAATGATTTATGCATATATTTTGCCTAGTACGCTAAGTAATAACAAATACAAAAATACTAATTATTAAAGCCCTGAGTGTGTTTTAATATGAGCCATTAACCACCACTGTGGAGTGTGACATGACAAAGTCATTCTGTGCTAATTATGGACACAAATTCTGGTATATAGCCTCTGCACTTAATAATTACAGACAAATGTTTAAACTTTTGTCCAATCAGAATTGAGAATTCAATACTATGCTGTAAAATTTAAGCTGTTAATGTCAAATGTTAATAACCTTTTTAAAAATTCAGGTTGAACATCCCAGTTTGTTAATATTTGCCAATAGCGTAATTAATCCAAGCCAAGGAAACGCTAATTAATGTAAATTCTTACTTATTTATTTAATGGTTCCGGGAAGACAAAATCACTTCTGCGTTATGATGACACATCCAAACTGACACTCTTGATCTGTGAGTCAAAAACCTGTTTGAATGAGTCCAACAGGTCTTTGCATTAAATCCTGACTTGGATGAGTAATTATAAGGTCTAGACTTTTAGCACTCTAGTGCTTTTCATCTGAGTGTATTCATGTGCGTAATTATGCGTGTAAATCAAATTTTATTTGTCACGTACACATACATACAGGGTACGACATGCAGTGAAATGCTGTTTACATCTGTCCGGTATTCAAACCTAAAAAGGAATGGAATTAAGGATAAAAATAAAACATATATACAAATATATGTTGAAAACAATACGTATATACATAAATGCGTATGGTTTTAGTGATTTTTCCTTAAAGTGTCCATGTGCAGTTTAGTGTGTATAAAGTGTCACTGTGCTGTGCAAGTCCAGAGTTAAAGAGTTAAAGTGTCGTAGTGCAAAAAAAGGTTGTGCAGAAAAAAAAGTGAAGATGGAGGGAGAGGTCCAGTACTAGATGCTGGGTGTTTACTGGTTAATGTAATTAAATGTTACCGAAAATGATGATGATATTGTTATTTCCTGAAAATGTTGTGTGGACAACGGCATGAGCATGAAAAAACATGTACATGTAGAAACACACACACACATTCTGACTGCACTCTCGTCATCACCAGGCAACAGGGCACACACAAAGGCAGCAGTGGTGATGGTGGTGGAGCTCAAAATGGGTGTGTGTGTGAGCAGGGCAGAGACCAGGAGAACTACAGATTCAACACACACACACACACACACACACACACACACACACACACACACACACACACACACACACACACAGCTCTACACTCCTGGCCTCCTGCCACCACCATCTGCAGTATCAGTCATACATCATGCAGAGAAGAGAGTTAGTGTGGAATTAAAGGGGTTACGACAAAACATGGCCAACTTGTCCTGAGCTAGCAAGCATGTACAACACAGGCACCATTTGCTAGCTGTTTTTTTTAAGTCTTACAGTTACTAATCTCACACTAGAACATTCCATACCTCAGTTTAATGCTTTGGATACCATAAAGATCTGCACCAGGCAGAAAGTGTTTACACCTGAGACTCACTCACTCACTCACTCATCTTCTACCGCTTATCCGAACTACATCAGGTCACAGGGAGCCTGTGCCTATCTCAGGCGTCATCGGGCATCGAGGCAGGATACACCCTGGACGGAGTGCCAACCCATCACAGGGCACACACACTCTCATTCACTCACACAATCACACACTACGGACGATTTTCCAGAGATGCCAAATCAACCTACCCTGCATGTCTTTGGATCGGGGGAGGAAACCGGAGTACCCGGAGGAAACCCCCGAGGCATGGGGAGAACATGCAAACTCCACACACACAAGGTGGAGGCGGGAATTGAACCCTGACCCTGGAGGTGTGAGGCGAACGTGCTACCCACTAAGCCACCATGCCCCCCCACACCTGAGACTTATTCACTTATTCATAATGACTGCCCTGTGCTCATCCTAGGACTCACAGGAATTAGTCACAATATAATCAAACTGAACATTATTCCAACACAGTACTATATATAGTAGCTTTACTTTCCAGTAAACAGTTGTAGATGAGTAATGATGTAGAATCCCGCTATCTGTTGCCACACAGATGAAAGGTTTCATCATGAGTTTCAAGGTTTCTTTATGTCATCAGGGATCTAATTCTACATCCAGATTTCTTTCGAAAGCTGCTTTTTAACAACATCGTCTATTGTTAAAAGTGCTAACTGAATTGAAATGTTGCTGTGCATTTGAATGCATATACAGTAAAGCAACATTGCAGAAAACAACAGCTATGCTAGACCTAACACCACATAGTGTTATTGTAAATAATGTACACAGAACAGTGAACACAATCAGGCTGGCAGAACAGAAACAAAGGCAAATTGATGGGGTAAGAACAAAACAGAGAGGCAAAATATATGACAGCTTAATTGTAATATAATATAATTGTTGTATAATTACATCCAGGGGTTAAAGTGAGACAGAAAGGTCCAGAACTTCACACACTCAGCAACTTGGAGAGGGATATAATGGATGTTTTCTGCTTGTACCTGTAGCGTGATGGACACCAGAAACCCAAACTGTGAGTTTCAAAATCGCACTTTAACACCTGGTTACATCATTATCTTCTGTTTCACATGCAATTACAGACGCAGCCCCGGTGTTTTTGTCTGACTTGAGTGACGACTCGTGCAACGATTCTGTAACGATTGCACTTGACTACCACACTGAAAATAAAACTCTTCCTTATCTCAGCTGGCCCAATGCTTTCAATTAACCATTTAAATCAATAGAAACCATTAAGAAAAGTGTAACCATTAGGCCAACTACAATTACTAATGGGTGCCTACTTACGGTAAGGCTTTTCAGTAGTCACTTGAGAAAGACAAAATGAGGAATCAGGGATTTATTATTGTTTTACTGTCAACTTGTTTAAAAACCATTTGGAATCAAGTGATAGATGGATTAGATCTGTGTATCCTGTTTACAGTACGCCCTGTCTTGATCGGACTGCGATAAGACAGGACACCCTCTCTTTTTTTTTTATCTCCATCGAAACCGTGATTGATAAGTCAATTCTAAGTAGTAAGCCACAGAAAAACATAACATACTGGTTGTTGCAGATGGTTATTGACCTGATACACACTACAGACTAACGGCTATACCAGTCATCAGCCTGGGAGGAGGGATGAATGACAGGTGTCAAAATGCAAAATAGACCTCTTTTGTTATATGTTTTTTTTTTCCTTTACTAATTTGGAACTCTTCATATCCAAGAATAAAAAAAACACATATGAGGTATGACATGGGATGTGATTCCTGCCCTGCAAGTCTAAGGATAACCTGCTGAATCTTTATTTTAGTTCTGTGTCAGCATACTTGTCTCATACCTGTAAATGGGCTAGATTTTCAGTAGCATGCTCAGCACATCTTGAAGCCAGTGATTAACCCATTTTACAAAATATAATGAGTTGGAATAGGGCAGATCTATGATTTATAAATTCCTTTGCTGAGGTGGATAAAAATTTGGCGATTACCTGTTGTTCTGGTGTAATGCATTTTTGGAGGGAAAGTAATGCGTTATTCTTAGCTAGGCTGCTACTTTGTTGTTTATGAGATATAATATGAAGTAGAAAAAAAAGCATCTTGCCCTACCAGAAAGGTGATAATGAGATGTTCCTCCATGAAGGAGGAGTCTTACGGAAAGACATGACTCGTATTCGGCTTGTTTCTGCTTGCGTGCGCTTCCAAGATTCAAGTTCATTGGGTTAAAGTTCACTGTGAACTGGCAATTTGACAGGAAGTGAATCATTACTGGAAGCCTAAACACAGGCGTCTGTGGGCAGAAATGCAAGAACCATAATTGTCTGTAAATCTCTGGGTGAGAGAGATGGCATCACTGTTTCCATCAGTGTGACATTAGTCAATTGTAGAAGATCACAATTAGCAGTGTGCGTGTCACCATTTTGCACATGCACATTGTTCTGCTTCTGTTGTAGGGTCAAATCAGAGTGTGTTTAGCTGCACTGTGATCTAGAACCTAGGATCTGTATTTCTTGGAGGCAACCCGTGCTACCGAGAGTTAGCTAGTGGGTGAGAATTAGCAGCAACTTTCTGCCAAACGTACCAAGTGGAAAGTACTGTAATAAACAGTCATTGTTTAGCACCTTTACCGAGCAAAATAATACTTGTTTCTATTGGTCTTGCCTGGCCTTTTTTTATATATTTGACTTATATGCAAAAAGGTTATCTTGCATTGTATCACACAGTCTAGATCCTTCCATCTCACCATCAGTACACAGATTTAGAAATCTTTATATACCGTAGATGTAGTTTTTGGGGCAAATTGGTTATATACTGTAGACTGAATATACTTTACCTACATGTATGTAGTGTCTAAAAAGTAGTAAGAACCTAGACAATTAAGCTAGCTAGCTATCTGACTAGCTTATGGCAGGCATTTATTGTAACATTGCTACAGCTTTAGTAAACTTTCTAGTATTTAACTTCTTCGTGTAGTCCTAGTCCAGTGTCTTGGAGAAAACTTCATCTAATCATTCATGTCCTTAGAGGAGGCACAAGATGTGAAGCATGACATGATGTTAATGTGGGTTATATAAGAAATGCACTGGAGACAGAAAATCTCTAGCAGACTAGACATTTTGTGTACAGAGGAAACATGACAGATTTCAGCAATGGTTGCTTACAGTTCAGAGCTTTCTGATGTAGCTGTAAATCAGAGTTGACTTGATGTGCAGGAAATGCATTGAGAGGAATGTATTTGTTCTCTCTCTCTCTCTCTCTCTCTCTCTCTCTCTCTCTCTCTCTCTCTCTCTCTCTCTCTCTCTCTCTCTCTCTCTCTCGCTCTTTCTCTCTCTCTGAATGCATGTACTGTATATATATATTTACATTTTTCTTTGTATGTTATACCCACATGGAGCAAAAAAAAAAAAAAATCAAAAAACGAAGCTGGATTCCTTTGCCTAGGAACAAATCAACTCTCCATCTTCCCTTCAGTATGCCTGTTGTCATGGGAACATGAGTGAAGGAATGATTCTTTCTCCGCATTTTTTTTCTTTCTTCAAATGGCTTCATTGGATATAATATTGAATCACATCAGTTCAAACTGCAAATACTTATGTATTTTGCTTTCATTGGAAGTGAGAAATACTGATAAAATAATTCATCTGATGGCAAATGCACTTAGTTAAGCCTGGTATTGGCACACTGTTGACAGTACAGAGCTCTGTAAGACCATCACATCTATATAAGCAAATCAGGTAATTTAGTAAAGCCAGCCTAATGTATCAAAAATGTTCTGACGCCTGTTAGGTATGTCTGGAGGTCACAGTTTGTCATTTAACAAAGCTCTCTGTTGCCATGCCCTGAAAACTAAAAGGAGGAGAAATGCCCTGTCTGCTCTTGCCCCTGCTCTTTATGAGCATGTGGTAGCTTACTGGTGCAATTTGTATATTTGAAACAGCAATATGCACCAGTATTATACTCCTTAGAACTTAACATCCCTCATACCAAGTCAGATCGTCTTTCTTTCTTTACCTCTCTCATAACCTCAAACGCAAATAAATAGAAAAAATACTACTACTACTACTACTACTGCTACTACTACTACTACTACTACTACTACTAATAATAATAATAATAATAATAAATAAATAAATAATAATAATAATAATAATAATAATAATAATAATAATAATAATAATAATAATTTGCATTTAGCATGTCCAGTCTTCCTACTAGCATGTTTTTATACAATGCCACACAAACAAATGGAGAACACTTGAATCTCCATCTCAATATCAATATTTAGCACATCCCTATTCCCAACAGACTATTTTGGGAATATTAGGAACATAAATAGTGTCTATATAGAATGACCCTCAATTTTACTAGCATTGGCTTGTAGACTGCTGCACAGTGTAAAACATCCTTTAACTAACTGAAAGGCTAGGCACACATGGTTAAGGTGTTTGGCTACTGATTGGAAGGTCGTGAGTTTGAATCCCAGGGCCACCAACTGGGCTGCCACTCTTGGGCCCCTGAGCAAGGCCCTTAACCCTCAATTGCTCAGCTGTATTAAAAAGAAAAATGTAAGTCTCTCTGGATAAGAGCATCTGCCAAATAAGCATAGATCCCAGTGAGATAATTTAGGCATCATCTCAATCTGAGCCATGCTCCAGTACACTCCTTCATGTACAGTACTGTATAAACTATTTGGGGAAGGCGGGTTAAGCCAATGCTGAATTAGTACCCAGTAAACACCGACATATTGACTTCACTCTTACATTGTTCATCTCTGCTAAGATTAATTGAAATTAAGAAGAACTGCAATTTTTTCTTCCCATCCCTTTGCTTTTACAAGATAATCCAACCATGGACCAACCACAATGATCTCTGATCTCACTGTAACCTTTAACAGCAGTACAGTTAGATGACATTTCTGTGGCTGCTGGTCAGGACAAAATGTATGGGTCATGGCATTTGAATAGCTGTTGGCTGCATTCGTGTCCCACATCCTGACCTCCTTCTTGTACACCTATCTGATCAGACTCAGCAGGTGTCGTATATCTGCCTTGATACCAGAAAGACTTACACGTGCTGAACCCTCCTGAACTGGAAAACAATGGAAGACATTCAAAACAAGATTTGGCTCTGTAAAACGATCAAGAATTAAACATGCTTATTTTATAAACACAGATTACACTTAGCACTACATTAAAAAGGCTTCTTCACAGCAGAATACTGTCCGTCTACTTCAGTATTAATCCCAATGTAAAAAACAGGCTAGTTAGGTTACATTTTATATTTATTTATATTTTATTTCCTGCATTACAATAGATTAACAAGAGTGTTGATTGTTCACTATGGTCCAGTATACAGTTTATTTGCAGTTATCTATCTAGCTCCAAGGGTCACATCTCTCTTCCACTGCATCGCTCTTTAGTCCGAAGGCCTTTCTAATGGCAACGCGGTAATTGGAGCCATAAATAAGGCGGCCTCCGACGAGCCTCTATCACCACGGCACAAAAGGAATGCCACTGACCGATAAAAGAGACACGTTTAATCAACGGCACAGTCGGCCGGGATGATAAAACCCCTGTTACTATGCAACACAGAGATTGGGAGACAGTCATGCCTGTATGCTGAGCAGAGATTTATCACCTCGCACACTGAATCCCAATGGCAAAAGAAATGGGAGCCTGACTCATGGTTTTCTCTATTTAGCTCCTATAATTAATCCGCATACTCATACGATTAATGATTAACTATCAGTGTGATTCGATTAAGGTTTGACTCTGTGGTATATATGTGGGAATTTGTGTGGGCACTGTATTTTGGAGCTGGACATACAAGAATCCTACACAAGACAATCCTAACAGGCAGAAAGAAAAAGAAACTTATTTAAGAGTTTTTTTTTTCCAGATGTGAGGAAAGCAACTGAAAAAAACAACAACAATGAGACAAGAGTGTGGCTATTGCGTTTAATGAAATATTTTTCTGACCAACAACAAAAAAAAGTTTTTACACAACTTGGTTTTGTTTGAGGCTGTTTGAGCTGCAGCGGCAGATTTCTCTCTTCTAGAAAAATCACGAAAGCTACCGTTAATCTGTGCATGTTACCTCTGCTGAGATCCGTCTTTAGTCTGAAAGTGTCTACATTTAATATCTCTCGGACGTGTTGAGATTTTAGAGGCTAATCCCGGACACATGTCAGGTGCTCTACAAAGAACCAGGAACTTTTAAATTGTAGAAAAGTAGATCACATGACCACTGAGAAATGCAGAGCTTAGACGGTGGGAAATCTGGTCCCATTTGAAGGTGATATTCTGATCATTTTGATAGCTGCATTCTGTGTTAGTGTGACCCCTGAGCAAGGCCCTTAACCCTCGATTGTATAAAATGTATGTCACTATGGAAAAGAGCATCTACCAAATGGCATAAATGTAACATGGAGTAAAAATACCATTTTGGAGAGATCTCAAACATGCAGTTTGTGCAAGACAACCAAAACATTTACAGGAACTGGAGGCATTTTGCCAAAAAGAATGGGCAGCTGTACCAACTTATAGAATTAAGGATCTAATACACAATTATTACAAAAGTCTGCATGCCATCATTGATGCTAAAGGGGGCAATACACCATATTAAATATTAAATGTATGAAAACTTTTGAACATTTGATTCCTATAAGGAATAAAAGATGTTTAGTTTTCCTTCTAAATGTAAATATCTAGTAGTAGCAAATATACAAATAAAACAGATTGTATGTTTAGTTTGTCTAATGACGAGTCTAATATGCATCTATCGATCTCAAACCCAAATTACTTCAATGTATGAGAATCACAATGTATGTAACCCAGTTGTGTCTCTCTTTCTTTCCTTCTATAATTATCTCATGTATCTATCTCACACTTCCTTTCTGGAATCAGTCATGCAGCACAGGCTGCCAGTTTGACACATGAACGGTATCCTTCCTCACTTTGAATAAAAGCATCTGTGAGATAAGTATATGTGCATGTAAATGTAAAAAAATCTTCTGAATGCCACCACATGCTGATATGCAAATAGAGGAAAGGAGGTAGAAGCACAAATGTTGCATCTTTGCTTGTCATCTTTTGCGAGAGGCGTTAAAAACGTGGTTTTGATATAAAAAAAATGGATTACTCATCCTCCTCCCATGTTTGCTTATGAAACAATGTTATTATTTACACTTGTATAAGCACTTGCAGCTAATTAGACCCCTTGACAATAAGATGCATTAGATTTATTTGTCTTTGGCAGATTTCTTTCTTAAAAACATTAACAGTATCTTTTGGGGCAAATTGGAAATCTCTTTTGCTGATGTAATGTTTTTTTATTAACATCACTTCAGTCTATTAAAGGATATTCCTGAGTTGTTTCCAAATTAAAGTATGAAACAGAATTCTTCCATTTAATTTAAGGTACAGTCAAGGCCAGGCTAAAAAAGGTGTGTAGGTGTGTAATGAGCGCTGTTGTATAAGTGGTGTTTTTTTTTTTGTTTCAATAGGAAAGAGAGGTAGTTGTATACTTTAATATGTTATAGCTTAAACACATTAAAATAATGCACTAATCAGAATATCAAAATAAGCTCAATCGTAGTTTGTTATGCATTGTTAGCAAGTGATCCTACGTTAAACAATATTTTAAGCTGAAGAATCTGTATATGAATGGTTCTTGTAGAAAATTTTTTTGCGTACCTGTAGTTCAAAGCAAGTGTAAGCGAACCTTTAGCTAGCTTGCTAGTACTGTGTGAATGGGTGAGTGGGTGAGTGAGTTCGTACTGTGTGAAATGATGAGTAAATGAGTGGGTTTGTACTGTGTAAATGAGTGAGTGGGTTTGTACTGTGTAAATGAGTGAGTGGGTTTGTACTGTGTAAATGAGTGAGTGGGTTTGTACTGTGTAAATGGGTGAGTGGGTTTGTACTGTGTGAATGCGTGAGTGGGTTCGTACTGTGTAAATGAGTGAGTGGGTTTGTACTGTGTGAATGAGTGAGTGGATGATTGGGTTTGTACTGTGTGAATGGGTGAATGGGTTTGTACTGTGTAAATAGGTTAGTGGGTGTGTGGGTTCATACTGTGTGAATGGGTGAGTGGGTTCATACTGTGTGAATGGGTGAGTGGGTTCATACTGTGTGAATGGGTGAGTGGGTTTATACTGTGTGAATGGGTGAGTGGGTTTATACTGTGTGAATGGGTGAATGGGTTTGTACTGTGTAAATAGGTTAGTGGGTGTGTGGGTTCATACTGTGTGAATGGGTGAGTGGGTTCATACTGTGTGAATGGGTGAGTGGGTTTATACCGTGTGAATGGGTGAGTGGGTTCATACTGTGTGAATGGGTGAGTGGGTTCATACTGTGTGAATGGGTGAGTGGGTTTGTACTGTGTGAATGGGTGAGTGGGTTTATACTGTGTGAATGGGTGAGTGGGTTCGTACTGTGTGAATGGGTGAGTGGGTTTATACTGTGTGAATGGGTGAGTGGGTTCGTACTGTGTGAATGGGTGAGTGGGTTTATACTGTGTGAATGGGTGAGTGGGTTCGTACTGTGTGAATGGGTGAGTGGGTTCATACTGTGTGAATGGGTGAGTGGGTTTATACTGTGTGAATGGGTGAGTGGGTTTGTACTGTATGAATGGGTGAGTGGGTTTATACTGTGTGAATGGGTGAGTGGGTTCGTACTGTGTGAATGGGTGAGTGGGTTTAGACTGTGTGAATGGGTGAGTGGGTTCGTACTGTGTGAATGGGTGAGTGGGTTCGTACTGTGTGAATGGGTGAGTGGGTTCGTACTGTGTGAATGGGTGAGTGGGTTTATACTGTGTGAATGGGTGAGTGGGTTTATACTGTGTGAATGGGTGAGTGGGTTTATACTGTGTGAATGGGTGAGTGGGTTTATACTGTGTGAATGGGTGAGTGGGTTTAGACTGTGTGAATGGGTGAGTGGGTTCGTACTGTGTGACTGGGTGAGTGGGTTCATACTGTGTGAATGGGTGAGTGGGTTCGTACTGTGTGAATGGGTGAGTGGGTTCATACTGTGTGAATGGATGAGTGGGTTTATACTATGTGAATGGGTGAGTGGGTTTATACCATTTGAATGGGTGAGTGGGTTCGTACTGTGTGGATGGGTGAGTGGGTTCATACTGTGTGAATGGGTGAGTGGGTTCATACTGTGTGAATGGGTGAGTGGGTTCATACTGTATGAATGGGTGAGTGGGTTCGTACTGTGTGAATGGGTGAGTGGGTTTATACTGTGTGAATGGGTGAATGGGTTCGTACTGTGTGAATGGGTGAGTGGGTTCTAACTGTGTGAATGGGTGAGTGGGTTCGTACTGTGTGAATGGGTGAGTGGGATCATACTGTGTGAATGGGTGAGTGGGTTCATACTGTATGAATGGGTGAGTGGGTTCGTACTGTGTGAATGGGTGAGTGGGTTTATACTGTGTGAATGGGTGAGTGGGTTTATACTGTGTGAATGGGTGAGTGGGTTCGTACTGTGTGAATGGGTGAGTGGGTTCGTACTGTGTGAATGGGTGAGTGGGTTCGTACTGTGTGAATGGGTGAGTGGGTTCGTACTGTGTGAATGGGTGAGTGGGTTCATACTGTGTGAATGGGTGAGTGGGTTTATACTGTGTGAATGCGTGAGAATGCATGAGATCAATGGCTGGCTGGATGGTTGGATCTGGACATATTCCCTCTGTAATAGGTAGTATAGCATAGTATACTTGGACATACCCCCTCTGTAATAGGTAGTATAGCATAGTATACTTGGACATACCCCCTCTGTAATAGGTAGTATAGCATAGTATACTTGGACATACCCCCTCTGTAATAGGTAGTATAGCATAGTAAGCAAGTAATTGCATAGTATGACCTAGATTGCTGGGAGGATATATATGTTCATAAATATTCATAGATCCTTGCATTTTTTATGAGGATACAGGTGTACAGAGGCTCACAGGCCATTAAAATGTGCTGTATCTGGCATTAAAAAACATCAAACAAAATTATTACTCAATATACCTTAGATTTTATGCTTAAACTGTTTAATGCTTATACATACAGGTGTTACATTTAATGATCTCATTAATATTATGACCTTAATAGGAATTATAGGAAATGTGTGTCCATGTGTGTGCGTAACCATCTTAAGGGATTCTTTTGCACATTATAACAAACACTTCTTGCCAACAATAGCCTCCCACAATTATTTATTTATGTAAGAGTCATTTTAAGCAGTAATTACAGGTTACCATTTTATCCCAGTCTTCTCCTTTCTTAAGCACACACTTAGTGAAATGAAGATACCATTTTGTGTTAGTGCTGTCTTAACACTGATGTGTGCGTGTGTGTGTGTGTGTGTGTGTGCACATGCGTGCGTGTCTGTTTAAATCTTTTAGATGCTGAGGGTACATCAGCTACGTCAGGGAGTGAAAAACAGTACACAGCTATGAATCAGAGGCCAGAGTGTCAGGGAATGAGCAGAAAAGTACAAGCATGCATGTGCAAGTCTGGACACGTGCACAGAAATACAGAGCAAATAACTGAAGCAAACACAGAGGGAGACAGACGTTTGAATAAATACACACAAACACCCCCAACATGCTAGCAAAGGGACATGTGCAGAAAGAAACACCTTCTGTGGTGTTAAGTAAACTGCCTGAGTTTGTGTGTGTGTGTGTGTAGGAGAGTGGGATGAGAATATCTCATCAGTGTTGGGCCGTAGGATCCTTTATTAGCTTATCTCTGTCTAGGTGCAGGTTTCTAATATGCTATAATTTAGCATGTGCTTGAAAATATATCAGATAAAAGAATCACAGTTGGCTGGAAATGGCTGATAATAAGCAGCTTGCACAATCACTGTGCACAGGGTTTGAAATTATCACCCACCCACCCACCAAATGCGGGTAAAATTTGGCAACTGGTGGTTTGGATAATTTACCAGTCACTTTGGTGGATAACCTTATGGTGTTGCTCTTTTTTTTCAGCCAGATTGATTATTCTCCAGTCACAAAATGGGGTAAACAAAAATTGTAATTTTATTCTATTTGATCTATTTTAGCATTTTACCTCTGAAGACTTACAGTTGGTGTAAAAACATTTGGGCAAATGATGATGCTACAAAGAGCACACCAAAATTATGAGGACAATGAGAGAGGAAAAATTAGGAAAAGTAAAAAAACAGAAATAGTCCAGTAGCCACCAGTCTGTGAGCATGATAGCTAACACTTGCTAGCATGATAGCTAACACCTGCTAGGAAACTTGGCTACTTGGTTTGGTTTGGTTCACACAATATACCATTTTCTATTTTTTCTGAATAATTCAATTCAATTCAAGTTTATTTGTATAGCGCTTTTTACATTTGACATTGTCGCAAAGCAGCTTTACAGAACATAAACATATAAACACAAATATGCTAATGAAAATAAGCTTATTTTACAGTATTTCACAATTGCTAAAACACTAAACCCCATTCTCTGAACCCAATGCTCAGTGGCCTAAACCCATTTGTCGAATCAGTCACTTTGTAGGCAAAACCTTTAAGTTCAGGTAGTTAAGACACTGTTTGCAAATCTCAGCCACTCTTTTTGTAAAACTCTAAACACATTCTTGCTCACTAAAACACATTTTGCACTGTGTTGCAAAATGGTAAATACATGTGGCAAAGGTTAAATACCTATACAACACAGCTGTCATCGTTTACACACAACAACTCAAAATTGTTCACACTTGTTCTCCACCGTCATGCAACCCTGGGGCCAAATAACACTGACCACCTTCTTACATTTCTGGGTGGTCTTCGGGATGTTTTGTTTGAACGTGAGCAGCAGGATCATCAGCAGGCAGTGCATCCTGTCTATGTTGTGATTTGGGACAATGTCAGCTTTCACCGTGGTGTCAGAATACATGAGTGGTTCATCATCAACCAGCGATTCGTGAATGTTTGCCTTCCACCATACAGCCCTTTCCTCAACCCAATAGAAGAGTTTTTCTCTGCGTGGCGATGGAAGGTCTATGACCGTAACCCATATACAAGGGTACATCTTTTACAGGCAATGGAATTGGCCTGTGATGACATAGGTGTGGAGTGTTGTCAAGGCTGGATCCTGCACATGAGAGGGTTCTTCCACCGTTGCATAGGAAGGGACAACATTGCATGTGTTGTGGACGAAGTCCTCTGGCCGGACCAGGCACGAAGACGGGATGCTGAGGCAGAATGAGTCTCTCATTGACTTTGATTTTGCAATTGCACAATATTTTGTGTAATACGCTTTTCATTTAGAGTTGTCTTTGTTCTTTGGGCTTACTTTATTTTTATGCTGAAAATACAGAAATTGAATACTGTATTACTTGCAGTACTTACTGTATGCAATATATTTGCTGTACTGAGTTGTGAATTATTTACTTTTATTTATGGCAAAATTATTTTCTAAATGCAATAAATATTTTTTCTCTGTAACTACATGCCCTGGACGCTGTGTTCTCAATTTTTGATGTAGTGTCTAACGAATGCTGATGAGTGTTTATATATTGACTGGCTGTGTTTATGTTTTGAAAGCATTGTTTGATTTTGAGCACAGAGCAAATGGTTTTGGGGCAACTGTTTGATTTTGCCAGAAGAGTCAGGGGTTTTGTGAATGTAGTTTAAAGACTGGGTTTTGTGTGTAAAGTTTTGAGACTATGGGTGAAGGTTTCAAGAAATGTGTTTTAGCAACTGCGAAATACTGTAATTAAAGGATATAATACAGAAATGTATATAAGTTGCTTAAAAGCTCCTGGTTACACAATTGCACTTGTCCATATACTGTTATAGAAAGTAAATGATTTATAATCGTAATAATCGGTGTCACCCAGAAGAGGATGACTAACAGGTGAGTACAATGAACAAAGGAAATGAAACACAACGAAAACTTGCAGTATTGCCCTCTGGTGGTTTGGTAGGAAAATGTCCTAAATATCCATGAGTATGCTGGAGAGGAAGCATTAGATAAGTTGCCCGTCTGTTTTTGTGTGTCTAGCATGTTTAAAGACAGACAGGAAGTTCCATTTGTGATTTTATTTTTTTCAGTGTGCCTTTTTTACTCTTATTTATACCAACTACCAGAAGGGATATGGTAGTCTAGTGGTTAAGGTGGTGGACTACTGACTGGAAGGTTCTGAGATCGAATCCCATGCCTAACAAGCCACTGCTCGGCACCTGAGCAAAGTCCTTAACCCTTAGTTGTAAATTGTAAGTAACTCTGGATAATGGTGTCTTCTAAATGCCAGAAATGTAACGTAAAATTTGTTACCAGTTTCACCTAAAACACTTGATTGTTATTTCATACATCTATATTTTAGTTTGTCTCAAAGACAACGGCATTGTTTTTCCAATTAGATGCTTTGTTTGTTGGAACAAGAGTAGAATCTGATTTAGTCAAATGCCTTTGTAGCCCATCCTCTCAAGGCTCGATGTGTGTGATCTCCCAGGTAGTAGAAGTGACACCTGCCGTCTGCTTTTGCCTGTGGAAATTATTCAAATATGATTAAAGGTAACGCTTATAGAATTGAAGACTTTACTGACAGAAAAACATCTCATGTGATTTATAGGCTACAGTGGACGTAGCCTATAAATATCTGTAGTATCTATACTGGCACCAGCAAAGGAGGTTAAGGGAAATAGTGTCAGAACATAGATATGGAATACACAAGGGAAATCTAAAGTACCCCATGGCTAAGCATTATCCTAAAGCCAAACATAAGAGCCATTGTACTTTAGAGGTGTCAGGAATTGAGTGAGTTTCATGTCACACCAGCGGTGAAGACAAAGCTAAGCACCTTAAGCAAAGAGAGACTTATTGGATCCACATGCTCAAGGCCATTATCTTTCCTGTAGGCTCCTTTGGGTTTATATGCATTAGTTTATGTATTTACTCTATATGTAGTGCATGTACCATGTACATATATTTATATATGGTTCCATGTAGCCTTTTAACTTTTTTGTCTAGCCTGAACCTGTATTGTCTGTCAGTATATGTATAATATGCTTTAAATGATCAATAGACTCAGTGATACTGGACCATTCGCATCTTGTTATGTGCTTGTATGTGTATTCTAAGAGCATCTAGTGGCTACTAGATGGCTTTTTAACAGCAAACAGTATGCATGTATCAAAATTTTTGCTCTCATCTTCCAAGATGAACCAACTTTCCTTGATTTTGTTCTTAAGAGCGGTTATATGAGTTAAAATAGACTTCCTAAACGAGACATTTCCGCTTATAGAACCACTGCACACCATTTTTTTCAATTCTGTGTGAACTCTAGAGACTGTTGTGTATGACACACCCAGAGATCAGCAGGTTCTCAAAAAGTCAAACCAGCCAGTGATTATACATTGCCTCCAATCTGGACTTTTATGTAAATATTGTTTAAATCTCTTACCAAGGTACAATTTTTGTGTTTAATGTACAGTATTTAGGATTTTTTTTAATTCATGACTGATCTACAGTGACTAGAATTACAATAACAGAAAATGAAATATTCCTAAGCAATTCTAAACAATGGAGAGAGAAAAGGAACTGACACAGTTTTCCCAGTTCTCTAAACTGGCTTGAAAAAGGAAGTGTCTGTTAGAGTTGGGGCAGAAATGGCAGGAAGAATGTAGAAGGGGTGAATGTGCTACAGGGGGATCTGGATAGTACAATTACAAAGAGGACCCCCCAAAACAGAGAATACAGAGAATACAAAAATAAAGTAAGTTGAAACGTGTACGTAGATGGTATTAAAGAACAGTTACATTTATGTTTATATCATATTCAGTAAGTGAAATACAGCTATCGTAACACTTTACTATGAAAATCCTTCACATTATTTAAACATTCTTTACTTGGGATACTAAAATAACATCTGAAACCTAGCCCATAAACAAATCAAGGATGTGTTTCAAATTCAGCAAATGGAAATGGATCAAGGGATCAGGGAGCAAGAAGAGGATCTACAAAGTAAGAGATAGAGAGATGGACGTAGGAGGCACTACGCCAGGGATGCTGGAGCTCAGATCATGTAATTAAATAGCACAATGGGGAGGGTGCACGAGGCAGCCCTTCAGAAACCTGCATCTCAGTGCAATAGCACACAAATGTCAATGTCACATTCATAAAACACTGTTGAAATCATCTACACAACTGGCTCAGAATGTGACAGAGACAGACAGCAGCAGGGACATGCCAAGGAACGCATGGAACGAAGCCAGCAGGTCTGTGATGGAGGATGTAAATCTAGTTTGAGCTAAAAATATACAATTTTCTAACCCTAGCCCTGTTAAGAATGCCTTTAAATGAACAAGGTTAATGTAAGAAGGTGCAAGCAAATTCACCTCACTCTACAGATAATATACAATAGATTCTAGTTTTTTTTTTCTGTTCTACATGATCTGTCTGCTCGTTTAGATTTATACAAAATCTGCTGTTTAATTCCAAACACATGCACGGAGATGCTTAGAACAATCAAACCCATATTTGCATTCTGGCTGCATTTCAACAGCTCTCTGCTCCAGTCCTCTCGTATAGCCAGCTGGATAATGATATGAGGGAGGTTTCCTGGGGAAACATGCATGCCAAGCAACGGCTGAATCAAAAGCTGTGCACTTCTTTTATGCACACACACACACACACACACACACACACACACACACACACACACACACACACACACACACACACACACACACACACACACACACACACACACACACACACACACACACATATCTTGCATCAATGATTTGGGATGTTTCCTTTTTGAAACATTTAATGATGACAGTTGATAGTCCATTGTGTTTGTATTGTGTATAGATTTCTTCAACAGCTAGAGCTTCAATAAAACCTTCAGCCACATTGTTTAGCATCACTGGTGAGCAGTGGCATATGCAGGTTTTTAGACACAGGATGGCAGCTAATTATATAAGACGAATGTGAATTTGCTGAATGTTTTATTTGTTCTTGGGGCAAAATGAACGTTAACACGCTGATATTCAGATCTATCTAGCGCTAATGATGACTGGAACATATTTTCTTTCTTCATAAACCACAGTTCCTTTCCCACATTGGGAGAGAGGAAGAGAGAGAGAGGGTGAGCACAGTCAGGAGAGATGCCCAGATGGGCCAGGATGCACAGTGATAAAACAGCAGATGTCCAGAAAAGCTTTCGCACTCTGCTATTGCCCTTGAGTCCAGCTCATTTTTTCAGAGATCCTGAGTGACAGCTTGGTCCATCCTGAGACTTCTAACATCTGAACCATGTCTGGACAACCACTCATACATTGCCTTTAGTGTCATGGACCACTGCTGCATTCATCTGGTCAGCTCCCAGTGTGAGTTTCAGCTCGTCTTGGCCTGTGTTCTGCATTTGCCTCTACATGGGATTGGGACGTGGTGCTAATTCCAATAAATGCATGCCAAAAGTGGGATAAAACTCGTGATGCAGATGGTAAATAGCAGCCATTACTCCACACACCCCCATGATTCATCTCCCAGACTAATGCTGGCGTTTCTAATAGATCCGCTAATGCTCCAAACATATGGGGAGAGGAGAGGCGTTGTTGGCAACAGCATTGCACTTTTTCATCATGCACAGTGCCAACCACTCTCTTCCACACTCTAGTGGCCATACCAAATGCAGCAGTGTGTTCAAGAGAAATGCATTTTAATGCAGCAAAGAAATATCTGATTCACTGAAAGGCTTCATTTAAAAAAATTGTGTTTCCTTTTTCCTGTCTGTGTAATGTCTTAATTTAGATCGGAACAGCAATAGTGTCCACTTCGGCCCTTATGAACTTATAAATGAAGCCTGAATATTAAGAAATTTCACTTCTCAGATGAATAATTAGTAGGAACGTTCATAACGCTCAGTAACAAGCATTCACAGAAACCGTCGTATGTTACGATTATTCGTTTTCAAGCCATTCATATAATTCTTGATATTTACATTTATGTAACTTTATAAATAAATTGTGTGAGCCTTACTTTCACATTAAATAAAATTTCCTGAGCAGAGCCTATGTGTAATTTATTATGCATTATCCTTTTCAGTTATATATGGTGAATGTTTTCTAACGACTGTCTTGATTAATGATAAAAAAAAGTATATATACATATCAGCTAAAAGGACTTAAAAAGCTGACATGAGGATATCACAGGGAGTTATATTTGCAAAGGCTGGGACAAGCAAGCTTTTACATTTGCAGCATTTGGCATACACCCAAATCCAGAGCAGCTTCCTTTTTTATTTTTTTTATTTATTTATTTTTTTGTCTGTACTTTTAAAAGTCACCAACAGCTGGAACCAAATTCCTTGTGTGTGTCAATACACTTGGCCAATAAACCTGTTTCTGATTCTGATTCTGAACTGAACAATTGAGGGTTAGGGGCCTTGCTTAGGGGCCCATCAGTTAATTCTGTAAGGAGACATACTGCCATTTTCCACTTTGGGAAAGTCATCACTTTGCAGTTTCACAGTATTTTGGCTGGGCTGATTATTTTTTTATTGTATTAACTTTAAGAGAAAAAAAGTGATGTTTATAGCTGCTTTAACATAACTGATAATGTACTAACTTCTTCTGTTGGACATTTAATAGCATTCAACGTAATTCTAATTAAAAGAATAAAACATTTCTGAAAGTGGATTTATAGAAAAATAATCCTCTGGAATGCAGTAATTTGTGTACTTCATCACGTTGGACCACATTATAGTGCATCACTGTGTCATTGGTTATTTTTCTTTAACAGCATGCACCCTGTTGTGTTTATTATATTCAGAATAGAAAATGTAGAAGAACATCTGTGAAATCTAACCGTGTTATATCTCTACACATTTTATTGGTTTTCTTCGTTATGTCCTTAGGGCTAGAGAACTTTTGTACTCGCGTCTACCATATAGTCCATCTGTTGCTTTGCACCACGTGTAGCTCATCCATCAGTAGAAAGAGATCACCACTTATATTATTTAGGTGATGCACTATTTTCAACACAGGACCAATTTTTTTCCAATATTTATCCTCTAGCACTTCATCAATATCAGGGTCCGACCGTAGAATCAGCCACTAAAATCAAATCTCGCCGCCGGTGGTATATTCCTATGGGGTATTTCTTCTGTTGATAAATGGGATAGAAGGGAGATGACAAATTGTGTAGTCAGTGACTGTATAGCTCTAAAGTGCACATGCTATATGGTGGAGGTACAACTGAGAGCAAAGGTTTGCATACCCTACAGCTGAATTGAAATAAATCAAATTGAAAAAAAGGAAAATGTCCCTGTACAGATGTCCGATAAAAGAAAAAAAACAACATATGGTTGAATGTTCATGCTGACGGTCTGATCATCATCCTACATTGACTGCCAGCTGTTACTCTTTTGTTGTTCTGTACATTTCCCTGGACATATCGCACTAATGCCCAGAGATGGACAAAGTACTGAGAAATTCTACTTGCGTGAAAATATAGAAAATCTTACTCGATTAACAGTAAGAGAAAATTTAAAAAGTAGCTACTTTAAAAATCCGTTTCAGAATTAAAAATCTAAACAGTAAATGGTTTTTTTTTCTGAAGTTATGAAGTTAATGTTAGGTTTTTGTGGGAAAAGTGTCTCGTATCAATTATCTATAATGTTTTATTTGCTCTAAGCGTTTTGTCTTAAAAGTATATGACTAACTATGATGCCTGAAAATGTCCTTCAATATGTATGCAAAATTTACCGTTATATCTAGCTTTTGTCAGCTAATTTAACAAATAAGTTAACTAATACAGCAAGCCATCGTGGTTAAATATAGCCAGCGTTTAATGAGGTAGGGCCAGGGCGCTCATCCTCAACTTCCCCACTGCAGCTTGGTGGGTTATCTGTCTTCAAACACACATAGATAGATATAGAGCTAACAGCAGTGTGTAGCTTGAAATGGTTATGACACTGACTTGATGCTAAACTGAGCCCAACTGATTGATGTATAGAAGATGAGGTAATCTTTGGGATTTGTATCATGTTGACATGGGGGATGTTGCAGCATAGAGGTTATGGTGTTGGACTACCAATTGGAAGGTTGTGAGTTCTTTTCTTTTTATGTGAAATTTTTTCAATTTCATTATTATATAGGTATATACTGTATAAATACCCCACAATTATGTTAAGTATAGTAACAAAGTACAAAGTATGGTTACTCAAGTTTTGTCCACAAACCTGATAATGAATGTTCAAGCTTCAGTCACTGAATGTACACGATTTCCTCCTGTATTCACGGACATCGTTCTAATAGATCTGATTGCTACCATATGTCATTTTATTGTCAGATAAATCATTGCTCATATTGAAACACAGCCAGAAAGCTTGTGTCATCCCACTCCAGTAATGAACCTTCTTTAAAAGTCACGTCGATCTTTTCCTGTTGCTGGCTTGATTCAAATCCAAGGTCAACTGAGCACAAGCATGGATGGAATTTGATTAAATGTATCATGCAGTACATTTGTCAGAAAGCATCTTTGTTTGTTTGTTTTTTTACACATTTTTTCGGGTTAGAAATTACTTGTCTGTATTTGGCTTATTTATTAATAAAATGCAAGATGTTAAAATGAGATGTGAGTGTATTATTTGACAAACGACAACATTCTGATATGAGTTTTTGCCCTGACCCACATTAACTACAATCCAGAGACAAGGTTCTCTATTTCTACCCATATAGAGGCATCCAGAAATTGTACCAGCTCAGATTGTCTTCCGTATCACGAAGAATTTGGACCTTCACTGAGATGAGGCCAACCATTTGAGGATCCTGAGGCATCTAGAGATGTACCAGCTCCAGTTCAACTTTGCTTCACGAATATTCAGACATTCTTAGAGGAGATGCCACAACTGGAGCTTGTACAATCTCTGGATGCCTCGGGATGGGTATAAGAACAGAAGCAGTGGAGAGAAATTAACGTAGCTGCTGTTTATATTAGCAAGACGATAATGTGCATTTCATCAAATGTACTGAGGCACAAGATTATGGGATGTATTATGGGATGTATTATAAGTGCACCTGACTAAAGAGATATGTCTTTAATGTACATTTAAACTGGGAAAGTGTGTCTGAGCCCCGAATAGTATCAGGAAGACGAAATACGAAAACGCTCTACCACCTTTAGTAGACTTAGATATTCTGAGGTACCAGAAGTCCTAGGTTTTGGAGCTTGAAGAATTGTAGCGTGTTAGAAGATGGGTTAGACACATGGAAGCTAAACCATTTAGAGCTGCATTTTGTAATCACTTCTAAACTTAACATACGAGTATTTATCATTTCATCAGTGTAAACAGCTGCATGGGAATTGCTTCTCTTTCTGAATATTATTCATATTTATTTAAATTACCCCTAATTTATGCATTATTCTTTCTAACTGTCTGGCTTGAGGTCTTAGTGACTTCACAAGAGAGAGCAGACATGCGAATCAACCAATTATGCAGCGAGAGCCTTCACTTCCTGTCAGAATTTTATGAAACAGTGTTTGTGCAAAGACTCCGTAAGTGAATAATAAAAACTCTCAGGCTGCATAGCAACTGAACAGAACTCTTTATTCAAGTATGAAAACATAAAGCACATATTGTAGCAGACAGGTGTTTCGTGTACAAATCAACACAGTCGTAAAGGCAAAACATGAACTCTGAATAACAATCGATTTTCTTTAAGAGGTTTACTTCTTCCTCCATTAAAATGAACTGCATAGAATTTTGCATGATTGGTGTTACTGTGTCATCCAAAATGATCTTTGTGTTGGTCCCTTAAAACAAAATGAGGAGGAAGATTTATATATATATATATATAAAAAAAAAAACATTTCAGACAGCTTTAGATATCGTCAGTGTTTCTTCTTTCCATTTCACGATAATATAAATTTGTTGTCATTAATCAACGTTCTCAACTCATCAGCAGAACGTGCTTCAGGTTGTAACTGGTGAAATCTTACTACAGAAAAAAAATTTTCATATCACCAGAAGATGCTGCAACAAATCACATGGCTATAGAATCACACTAAGTGTGTTAGTATAAATGAAGAAAGCCTGCTGACATGAAATAAATTCAGCACTTGACACTTGCTGTATCTGAGGCTTAAATATGATCTTCCATCGCAAAAGAATCCGATTGTGCCTTTCATTTGATTTGGGAGCCTACAGGTCTTTTTTTTAATGACATCATATAGACGTTTACACATTCAAGTCAATAACAGACATGCAAAAAAAACCCGTCCAAACAGTTTTGTTTGTTTGTTTGTCTTGTTGTTGTTGTTGTTGTTTTCAAAGCTGATCTTATTACAGCAGCAATTCTTCACTGGAGTTTTTTCCAACCATTAACCATGAATTAATAATAATTTTTTTATTAAAAAAAGTGTTTCTTTTTCTTTTATCTTCAAACATTAGATTAGTTCTAGCTGAGATAAAAAAAAAAAAAAGAAAGCAAAAAAATCTATATTAAGGATTGACATCAGCTTGTAGCCACTAAACTCATCTCTACATCCGCAAAATGCTGCGCATCTGGAAACACACCAGAAATTACTTCCAAATTATTACAGTTAAGAAACATATATAACTGCAAAGTGCCTTGTAGTGCCGATTATGAAAAACTAACAAAAAGCTAGGGTTTGGTCCAGACGATAGCAAAACATGAGCAAGTCACAGAAAACCTGCTGGATGGAAGAAAACAGAAAGAAAACAGGAGAAAGCCATTTGCCTAGAACATGAAAACAGTTTACTTCCCTACTACCTCAGCAGAAAGAAGTTAGTCACTGCTTCATTTAAAAGTCATCTCAGCAAACCACAGAGCTTTTGAATTTCAAAGTGCCGTCTCTGTATCCAATAAAATGGTGGAATGCACTGCACTCAATTATAACGTGTCACTTATTGCAAGAAAGCAATCACTTTTAGTTCAAGCAAAAAGAAACAAATCATCACAATCTCAGAGTTTGGAAAAGCCATCTGACCATCCCGGTACCGTACAATGGCTGTGATTTACATTAACACAGTGTATCACTGAATAGTCTGTGGTCAGTCTGGTCCACTTGCCAGATCACTAGATGTCCCAAAGTGCTGAGTTCCAAACGATCAGTCAGCCGTTATTCCTTTTTCCCGTAACTCCTCGGTCACACGCACGAGGTATGTAGGATCTGGGTAACCAAAGCTACAAAAGGAAAAAAACAAACAAAAAAACACATTAACTGTAGCAAATGTAAACACTATCAGAACCAAATGCACATCTTTCATTCCAGGTGTCATTTCTGCTTTGGCTAATTGACTTTTCCACCAGCAAAATTTTTATTTAAATCATAGGCAAAATCATAGGCACCTCTGAAACAAGCCATCATGAGTTGCCAATCGAAACAAACCATATAAACCAAAAAGATGTATTTTTAAAATGCCAAATCAAGGTGAAGCAAGACCAAGCAAAAAAACATAAGTAGACCAATGTCCTTTTATTGGACAACTTTAGTTCTGACTGTGTCTCAAAGAACACTTCTTATTTTCTAAGGCGGTCATCAAGGTACTGAATCTTGCCTGAGTTCTCTGCCATAGCTCACTTAAGATTACATATAACTACACCACAGTTCTACAGCTTTAAGACAGTTAGTGATATATATATATATATAAAGTCAGTACCAGTCATAAATAATATTCATTAAGCCTACCCCTGCTTCTCATCAAGTAATGTACACATGATGAAATTCATTATGCTTAAAGGAGAACAATACATCTATGCCTCTCTGACCTGACTATGAAAAGGGATTTCCAAAGCAAATCTGGTTTTATTAACAATACATTTATATGAGATGGCATACCATCGTGGTCCACCCCATATAGAGGTTTTGTGGTGGATATCGTTCCACGTGATGACATTATGCATGCCTGTGGTCATCGAGGTTCCTATAGTGAATATGAGCCGCTGTTCAAAAGCCCGTCGCAACAGTCGCAATACACGGTTTCCCTCTGGGCTGTCCGGTAGGTAAGCCACACGGTCTGTGCCTGGATATCGCACCCCAGGGTTCGGGTGCTCTTGCTGGAAAAATAAAACAATATACACAAACTAAAAGGTCAACCGTGTGGTGATGATTGCTATTTAATTCAGTTGAATGGCAAAATGAGAGAGCAAATAACAGTTAAATCGACATACTTACTGATTGGAACCCTGGAGGGAAGCTATAGATAATGTATAAGCAGCCATAGCCCTCATGCCCAGGCAACTCCAGGTCTGGGTCTCTTTCCACCATCATGCTACCGTTTGCTGGCTGATTCCCAATAAGCTGGCCATAAACGAGTCTGCACACAGGACAAGCCTTCTTCACCTGGAATGCCTGTTCCAGGCAAGAGCGGCAGAACGAGTGGCCGCACTTCTCCAAAGTGGTCTTCTCCAGCATCTCTCCCATGCAGATAGAGCACGTGGCACTGTCGTCTTCGCTTGACCTGCCTGCTCCTGAATCACAATCTGTCTTTGCTGAGGCTTCGTGCAACATAGGCAGAATGGAACAGGAGTCCATCTCAGTGCTTTTTCTGCACCTTTGCTGCTGCCTCTGCGATCGACGCGGCTGTGGAGGAGGAGGAGAAAGCAGAGTGCCCTCAGTGTCTTTTTCCACCGCTCCAAGACAGGGTAACAGAGAGCGCTTTCTCTTTGGCGCAGCTTCCTGTTTGGTCATCTCCTTGCGGGCACAGCGGCACAGGTCTATAAAGGCTTTGCGTGTGGCAGGTGACACTGGGCTTTCCATCACCCTGGGCCTGCCCTCCACTGGTGAGAGTCTTACAGCACAGCAGCCTCCGCGCTCTCCACGCCGCACGATTCCAGCGCTCAGTCCTTGTTTATCCTCAAAGTCAAGCAGCCATGGCCTCCCAGCTGCTGCCAAGTAATCCCACACAGCCTGAGACACCAGTACTTCATCGCTGCCCTGGCCTGTGCGCACACTCATCTCATCAGATGAAACTAGGCATAGAAATCAAGAATGTGAAATGACACAAAAAAAATACAGCATGGGTAATTTACATCTCTTCACATGATATGTAATACTACTAAATAAACATAGCAGACAAGCTAATTCTATAAAAGTGAGATTGTTTCCTGTTTTGAGCAGATATTCTGCAGAACTACGTGCACAAATTACATCAGCAATAATTCAGCCTAATTTTAAACTAATGTGAACTAGATTCATATGGATGCAAGTTGGTAGACTACTTTTATACACCTTAAGCTGTAGTTGGAGCAAAAAAATATATACTGCACTCAAGAAATTAATGTTGTAGAAGGTTTGTGCAACAAGTTAGTTCCTGTTCTCTCTCTTTTCAAGTTAATTAATCAAAAGAGCTGGATAGCACTAAAGCCACAGAACAAAACACGAAACAAGGATGCTTATTCCATCAACAAAAGTTCTATAGTAAACTCTTTATCGCACCTGACGCACAATACTATTTGCACTACCGTGCACTCTCACACTTTATATACATCACTGATCTGTCATATATTTACTCTATTCCTATTTAATACTCGTATTGTTTAGATTGTCTCACTTCATCTGTATGTATAGTGTGTTTTGTCTTGTTTTGTCTGTTTTTGTCTTATCTTGTCTAGTATTTATGTCTGTACTTTTGAGAGTCACCAGCAGCTGGAACAAAATTCCTTGTGTGTCAACACACTTGGCCAATAAACCTGATTCTGATTCTGGTGATATTCTACATCTCTCTGAAGTACATGCATGAAATACATCAGCAAAAACTGGCCTAAATGTGAACTAATATGACCGAAGACATACTCTTACTCATCCAACTTGGTAGCTAATATATATATATATATATATATATATATATATATATATATATATATATATATATATATATATATATATATATATATATAAAAGTAGCGCGCGACGTTACCTTTGTTCTCCAGTAACACACCACAGATAACGAGTTCTTCTTTCACGGAATATTCTAGACTTCTCAAGTCAGCTTTAGTTGCGTGTGTGCGTGTGTGCGTGTGCGTGTGTGCGTGTGTGCGTGTGTGTGCGTGGAGGTTGAACGGGGAGTTGATCGCAACAGCAGACGTTAAATATCAACAGGCACCGTCGCCGCGGCGCAGAATCGAATCAGCTGTTCCAAAACACCGGATAAACAAAGAGCTCGCGCTTCTCTCCCCGCCTCCAACACCTTCACATTTATTATTATTATTATTATTATTATTATTATTATTATTATTACACTTTTACCTTGTGATCCCATAAATTCTCCCTTAACGGCAGGTTTGGATACAACCCTGTTACAGAAAAGATGTAAATATAAAAAAAAATTACTTTTATTGTCACATCACACGGGACACGAAGAAACAAAGCAAATAATAGAGAGGTGGTGCAAGTTTATATCGTTCATATCGCTGTTTTTAAACAAATGCATTATAAAAAGAAGAAAAAAGAATGAGAAGAATTGCATTGTGTATCATCTCACCTCCTGTGCTGCCGGAAGAGCTCAGTGCTATATGGTCGGTAATCTACAGCACCCTTAAAGCGGTTCAGCTCCGATGGAAGCATAAAGACAAGCGTTGCATTGGGTTTACCTTTATAACAAAGGGATTACACCTGATCTTGACCGTATAAACCGATGCATTTCGGTTCAAACCGAGTAACATCCACAGTTCACGTTAACGCACGAGCGCTGTTTTGGTCCTCATTTTTCTCTCCGGTTCCTTCGTCCCATTCTTCCACACCGAGGAAACGTGTGGAAACGTAAAAACATGTCCGAGTTTATCACGGTCTGTCAGGATAACCGTGGTTTATTGTTATTATTATTCCTTTACTATAAGTAGCCGGTCACGTGAAGTGGGTGTCATGTTTCCCTGATCTAGTTTCCAGGACCCGTGATGACGGAAGCAGGAAGTTCGTCACTCGGATCGCAGGGGGATTAAAGTCCAGTGTGGACGCTGCACGGCGCCATTTTAGAATGGCAGCTTTTCAATAAGTGTATCGGATTAGTTTTATGTCTTGGGTTGATTGCAGTGTTCGATTATTTACAAACTTAATAATAAAGATGTTTGCTTCAGTCTCTAACGTTTTAAAAATATATTTTTATATACAAGACATTTTCCTTTTGAGGCTGGTTCATCTCAAGGCTTCTTCCTCTTCGTTTCAGGGTGTTTTTCCTTTCCATGTCACCTCTCAAGTCAAGACAAGAAGCTTTTATTGACATTTTAACCATATATAGCTGTTGCTGTACACAGTGATATGAGACATTTCTCCAGGATTGTGGTGTTATATAGACAGAGCTATAAGGACTTAGTAAGTTAGTCCTAGATACACATAGTGCATCTGTGTGACCTGGTGCAAACATTGGGGGACAAGACAAAAAACAGACAAGACAGTGCAGGACAAAACACAAAATGACAGTGCAAGACAAAAGATAGTACAAACAAAAAATACAAGACATTACACAAAAGATAATACACAAAAGACAATAAACAAAAACAGCCCCGATCAGTGTAAATACTGTTCAATCAATATTGCATGTGCAGAAATACTGGAATGAACAGATTAGTATTATAGCAGCAGTTACATGAGGTAATGTAAAGTATTGTGAAAAACAGCAATCAACTGAAATGTGAGACAGCAAGTGCAAAGAGCACAGTGTGCAAAACAGCATGTATACAGTTTGATGGATGTATATTGGAAGAGTGTGTATATGGTGTTGTTCTGTGCAGTCCATACAGTCGATGTGCGTGTTGTGCTCAGTACAGTTCCGTTCATTTATTACGTCTGGCTTGCTCATTCAGGATAAATGTATACCTTTAATAATCATATCCTTAATGTATATATATTTATATTAATCTGCTTTGAACATATCTAACTTACAGTGAATGATTTTTTTTACCTGCATTATGTGGCTCAACTAGCACTTAATTTACAACTAAAGTACATCACTATAGAAAAATCAAAAGCAAAAACAAGTAATTCACTCATTTATTTATTTATTTATTTGTTTATTTGTTTATTTAATTAAATATAAAATACTGACTCCTCTGGATGCCTTCTGATTAAATCAAGTCAGGAAGCTTTTATTGTCATTTTAACCATATATAGCTGTTGCAGTACACAGTGAAATGAGACAACGTTTCTCCAGGGTGATACATAAAACAAAGACAGAGCTAAGCACTAAGTTAGTCCTAGATATATAAAGTGCATCTGTGCAACCTGGTGCAAACAGTGCAAGACAGGACAGACAGTGCAGGACAAAAGTCAGTGCAAACAAAAAATTCAAGACAATACGCAAAAGACAATAAACAGAAACAGCATGTAAAAAAGAGACAGTGTAAATACTGTATATTCTAACTGTATTAAACTGATGTGGGACAAATTTAGCACGTTAGCACATTAAGCAACATGATCATACTATGATAATGATACCCCTTGACTAACTCTAGGCTTGTTAAGTGTCAATACTTTAACATTACTCACTGTAAGATGTAAATTGTTTAAAGAATAAAACATATTGGACCACAGCAATTTCCTAACAGTGCTTTTTTTCCATTTGAAATTCTGTAAAAACAAACAAATTCCTGTTATCACTTAACTTAAGCAGCTGTGACCTAACTGGCCTTGATTTTGCTCTGTTTTGCAGTTTATAGTGAAATATGACCGACACACACACACACACACACACACACACACACACACACACACACACACACACACACACACACACACACACACACACAGAGAGAGAGAGAGAAAGAGACAGAGAGATTATGTTACCGAGAAACTTGAACATGCAAAGCCTTCTGTTCTGAAGACACTGGAGACTCCTCTCAAGTCCAGTTTATGATGTTAAATCAAAATTTCTGCACACACACTATGAGGAATGTTAAGTGCTCTTGCACTGCTTTAAAATTACTTTATAGAGGTATATTGGTTTTATAGTAAAAATATATAGGTTCTGTACTTGGTTAAACCCATAACACTGACTTTTTAAATAAGGTAACCATCAACGTTAGAGTTATGACTAATATAATGATGTTAGCTGACTAGCTTGTTGCCATCTCTTGTCCTCGATTATTGCTATTATTGCTTCCTTTGTAGTCGGAAATGTATGAATTTTTGAAGTTCACCACCGTAGAGCTGTTCAAGCAGCTTTTTAATGAGCTTTCCGTGCCCTGACAGAGCAAACAAAATACTTTTTTGTTTGTTTTTTATTTTGTAACGCATATTATACCTACTAGCATGTTTTTAGTTGCTAGGAAGCATGCACGCGCCGCGTCATTGTGTGCGCGCACACTCACACTTCCTGAACGCGCCGTAGAAGACGCCAGAAAGTGCGAGCTGCGTCATCGTGCGCGCGCACCCGGAGTACAGCGGAGACACGCGAGGAGTCAGCAGGAGCTGTTGTGCTTGTTGGTAGCTGGTTCTTTTTGTGTTTCGCGAGTGTTTATCAAGCACAAAGCAGATCCGTCATCCGTCAACGACGCCGTCACTTAAAAAAAAAAAACTGTTTCAAAATTTTGCAGAAGGCTCAAAGTTGATCCCGACATGTAAGTATTTTAATTCCGACAAAGATGTGCTAACTTATTAGCTCTGTAGCTAGCAGTTAGTTAGCCAGCTAGCGGAGAAATTACGGCGAGTTCGGTTTAACACGGCGTTTATAGACACCAGCATTTATTTATATAAAACACCACAACTCGTTAAAACAACAATATGTATTTAAATCGGTATTATAAGGCCGTTAGAGCGGTTTGTTGTCAGCAATGCTAGCCTGCTAACATGAGGTAATTCAGCAGGCTAACTATGCTAACTGGAGTTGGCCTCTACTTAGCGCTCGAGCTCGTTGGCGAGAAAGCTAACTGTACCAACACCCGTGTGGCATTTAGTATATAGTTTACTAATAATAGTACATCGTTATGGATTGGTGGTCTCTGATGCTTATGGAAAATGGAAGTACTTATTTCACGATGCCTGCTAACGCCCACTATACCATACTGGATTAGCATTACTAGCTTTTTTGCTTTTCCCGCTTTAACAATCCTCTAACTGAAATCTGCTTCCTGTTCCTATGGTTTCTAAAGTTTCCTCCAGACTCCTGATAATCGTGGAGTTATTCGTTCATCTCCATGCATTTGTTTTATTGTTGTCGGTTTTGTAGTAAAAAGCGTGATGTTGCACCGTCGGATCCGCGCTAGATGACGCTAGCTCGTCTCAAAGCGGCTTAATGAGAGAGATCCGTTTATTTAAACACGCGACCTTGAGGTGACGTGCGGCGTCAGACGTGACGTTATCAGCGAAGGTGAATGATGATTCGTGTTCTCCCGTTATTAGGACCTCCGAGAGTTTTGTAGCTGTACATGTTGCACTAGGGTTGCCAAGGTAACGTCCGCTATCCTCTGACCATCAGGGTCACGCGACATCTGTGTACAAGCTGTCAGAGAGAGCTGCTATATATCTGGTGTTAACAGGATGAAACCAGGGATGGATGAAGTCTTCAGGTTATTCTAGGTCACACTCCGGTCTAGGAGTACACCATGTCCTGTACATTTTAACGGTTTCCCAGCTAATTGAGATAATGAGTTAATTACCAGCCCTTGTTCAGTTCAAGTAAGTGCACCGTACTACAGAACCCAGCAACAATAACAATCAGCAGTGTTACTGATAACTGATGCTCAGTACTGGCTGAATCAGTATCAAAACACTGATGCATTAAAGTGAAGGTGATGTTGACTGACCCAGCGCAGGTCGTCTCGCACGTGGCCATGGTACAGCTGATACTGAATCGGAACAGAATTTATGCTCTTGGGTTATTTGTTGTTTGGTTTCAATATGATGAATAATTTACTTAACTAAAAATGGATGAGGCTTATAAAACACTTGAAAAGTACCAGTTAACCAGCTTTTGTTCACCGGGAGCAATACAACAATGGGAAGAGTAAATAGACCTTTGCCAGTGGCCCCTAGGAATAACAATCACCCTACCTTTACAGGCACAGTGTTGGCACTGAATTAATGATTAGATAATGTAAGTAAAAACAGTTCTGTATCACATCCCCATACATATTTTCTCCCTATGTAAGTTTAATATAATCATATGACATTTAGTACATTTTCTGTAGTTGGTCTAAAGCAGAATTGAATCACTTCCTTAATGTGAATGAACAGCGCTTGGATGCAAATGGATCGAGGCATGTGAAGTTTAGTCCCAATGCAGAGTTTCGTGCAAGTTTTGAATGTTCTGTTTCATTTGTGTAATTGTGATTTGTTTATTCCACAGGCAGCCATCAACCGCTAAGTGGTACGACAGACGGGACTCTGTATTTATTGAATTTTGTGTAGAAGATAGCAAAGATGTTGATGTGAAATTTGGCATATCAACACTTACATTCAGGTATGTTATTAAATGCCAACATGTTGATTGGAAATGAAATTGACTGCTTGTTTCTGTAGATGCATGTGTCCTTTTACATTGTTTGATTTTATGTTTTCTGTTCAGTTGTGTAGGTGGAATTGATGGCATCAAATATCATAATGAAGTAGAACTATTTGAGGCCATTGACCCAAATGTAAGTATATTAGAAGGTGACTAACTATGAAAAGCACCAGAGTGGCTCTGCTGTCTAGTGTAATAAGCAAGTTCTTACTTTCTTTTTTCTTTTCAGGAGTCAAAACACAAACGGACAGACAGGTCGGTGTACTGCTGTCTACGAAAAGCAGAATCCGGGAAGTCGTGGCCGAGGTTAACAAAAGACAAAGCAAAGGTGAGATTTTGTTTCTTTATTGCTTGAGTGAAATGAAATGAAATTGATTTGTTGGTCAAGAATCTTATTTTTTGTTCTTTTCTTTTTTATTAAGTTTAATTGGCTCAGCGTTGACTTCAATAACTGGAAAGACTGGGAAGACGATTCAGATGAAGAGTTGTCCAGCTACGATCGATTCTCGGAGGTAAGTGTCATTTCTATTGATGAAGTACTATGAAATGTTTTACTGAAATTATTGCCACTTAATGTTTTTACTGTTTATTTTTACAGATGATGAACAACATGGGAGGGGAAGATGATCTGCCTGACATGGATGGTGCAGACGATGTAAGTATTTTCTAGTAACGAATGCTTCTCTTTGTAGTCATATTTACACAGCTGCACTAAACTGAGAAATCCTGTTCAAAAATTTGACACGAAGGCCTTAAAAACCATACACAAAGTTCCTCCTGACCTTATTTATGTATTTATGTATTTATTTGATAATGAAGATAAAGCTGTTTTCATAGACCAAGTAAGCACTCATTTATATAAAAGGATGCATTTACAATATAGTGCATGGAGTGCAGGGAAATCTGATTTTAGCAGTCTTGCAATCCTGCTTTAGAAAAGTGATAAGAACCATGAAGGCAATGCCTACTTCATTAAAGTTTAATTACTTTATGGTATAGATTTCGTTATTTGACCATAATGAATAAATAGCAATGGGAATGTAAAAATAAAGCAGATAGTGTTAGTAGGGGTAATAACATTATAAAACACAAACTAATTGTCTTTGAAAATCACTATAAAAATGTCCAGTAATTACTTGGTGTGCTACTTCTGTTTTTTTGACTTTGTTTTAAATTGCAGGAAGAATCTGCAGATAGCGACGATGAAAGTAAGCACTTATTTTAGTAAGCTCTCTATAATGACATAAAACCAGATGTACACATTGTGTGAATATTGTGTGTGTGCTGGTCTGTGTAAGGTGATATAATTAACCATAATGTCTCTAAATTATTTACAGAGATGCCAGATCTTGAGTGAAGCTACAAAAGAAATGCTGTGGCAGAAAACAAGGAACATTGCTTAACTGTTATTTGGAGAAAATAAATTAAAAGGTAGATTTGGGGGCAAACATTTAATAAAAAATACAGATCAACAATCACACAACAAAATTCCTAAATTGAAGCTGTTTTCCAGGCTCTAAGTGGTCCACTAGAGCATACCATTATGTTAATGGCTGTCAAGTCATCAACACTGCGTTCTTTACCTTTTTATTCTGCATGGACAATTAAAGTTTTCCATGATGTTTTGTGAATTCTAGCTATTGTTCATTTACTCAACAGTGGCTGTGGGAGAGGATGGTGCAGAGTTTGTTTGCCTTTCCCCCAGTGTCAGCGAGGAACCATTATATAGCATATGCACATTGTAATTCCCAGTGATTAGAGAATTTCTCCCCCCCAATTTACATTAGACTCTATTACTCAATTCCTGGTTGACAGTAAATCAGCTTTTTTTTTTTTTCAACTTTTATGTTAATTCAAGTCTCAGTTTGTGAGTGTGTGGAAGTGAAGCAAACATTTTTCACAAATGTGTACAAATACTAGCCAAAACATTTACTGGATTTAACTACAGCGACATTTAAAGGTGAAGTTACCCGTTCTGCTTCACCGGGAGACATGTTTTGTTAAATTTATTTTCCATGAAATAGATCGACGTGTAAATCAAATATGTTCAAAGTCCATAGTCCTGTCTGTACACATGGCTTTCCCAAATGATTTCAAGTTAGTAATCCTTTATCGTCACACTTGAACGTGTAGCAAGCATTTGAGCACTGATATCTTCCATTTATGTGAAGTGATATATAATGTAAGCTTCACCGCTGTACAGAACAAAAGGGTAACTTACCAATAGCTGACCAAATTGTGATTGCACTCCTAATATCAATGCAAGTGTGACTAAAAATGTTGAGGAACTTAAGTTTGTTAAACGCAGTGGGGTTTTGTCTACATATTTCTAATAAACTCTGTCTAAACAATTTTCACATGTGTTGAGTAACCCATGTAAGTCAGTCTCTTGTTCACTTTTATTGCCTTTTTGATCCAGTGCAGCTTAAAGGTGAGGATTAATCTCACTATCTGGCAGCTGTCAATTAAAGGAAAGATCTACCCTAAATGACTTGCATATTTATGTTTATGATATTCTGATTCAGATTTTATCCCCCAAATGTTTTCATCAAACTGTTGGCATTAACTGTTTCCTACATTACCCATGATGCAGTTTGACTGCCCTGATAGTTGAGGCAGAAGGAATGGACTACTTGCACTCAGAGATATGACGTATTGATATGAAAAGGCAAGAATCTCATGTTTCCTGTAGCACAGTTTACATTCAGTATAGTGGGACAGCAACATCCATCCATACAATAGTGTTGGGATAATGGTAGCTTGTGTGCTTAGGAGATGACTTGAGAGAACATTATTAATCCTCATATCGCAAATTCAAGTTTTTATTTTCATACTACGTTAAGTTTATGTATGACGAAGCACACCATCTGACACCTTTTTCCAGCTTAAGAAAAGAAGCTTTCTTGTTTATACGATAAACGTCGTTGTTGGTTGTTTTTGGAAGCTCTTGCAGGCGTCGGCGTTAAATAGCCCCATCGCCATTAAAGTGGACAAGCCAGGAGCAAATTGGCTTTTGCGTTATAATGCAGAATTGTTTACACTTATACACAGAAGTTAAAAGTTGGATGTGTACAACGTTCTGTGTGTCCAAGCTACAAACGCTCATATTTTGTTACAGTGTATGTAGTGAACAGCCATATTGATTTGATGTCACTTGCTGAACTCGGAGTTGAGAACACTGAGCTGAATTATCTATATATTATTAATAATATTTTTAGTAACTATATGCCAAATTCAGCAGAAGTTTTTCCTTCAAGTAGCTGTTAGCCATAGCAATGCTGAAGTGCTTTAATCTGTCCAGCTTTGTCACCACCTCAGTAGCCCTGGCTATAGCTCAGTTTGTGTACACTGTTGTTTGTAAGTGGGAACGATAAATATGGTGGCTCTTATCTTAAAGCTAAGTTCCATCAAATTGGTGACACAATCCAATTCAAACATTTAATTAAGCAGCCGAGTGTGAACATTGTTTATAAATCCAAAAGTGACTTTGAATCATGGTGCACAAGCCTAGCATGTGATTATAGAGGATTCCAATTAGGTGATGCTAAAGATACTTTAACGATTTCCCAGTACTGTTAATAGAAAGTCTGTGTATATGTAGAGTTGACAACCATAAGCCTTAAATGAAATGCCTTGCCAAAAAACTCTGGCTTTCAAAGAGCAAATGAATTATTGAGCTGCCAGGTCTTAAATTTAATCTGGATACATTTCAACATGGCTACATGAAACATGTTTCAATGTTGACACAAGGAAATTTCTGCACCAACAATCTGTATTGCAATACAAGTGCAGCTAAACCTCATGAAACCAGACATTGGTCGAAATTGTTTAACTTTTCTCCTGTTCACTTCTTTACCAAGTGACGGATCTAATTAGTTCAGAAAAACCAACAGACTACATTTACATGATCTAAAGCAGGGGTCCTCAAACCCTTCGTTGTAGACAGGGATCTATTTACCAGTGAAATAAATTTCAAGAGCTGTTAGTCCAATCTTCATTTCATGAACAGTGTTTGTTATTGATTTTTTTAGCCCTGAAATTGTACAATTTTATCCAAATTAACCTAGTTAAAACTTTTTGAGTTATTCAGGTTTGCAGATAAATAGGTAAATAATTACTAGAATGATGAGAAACTGGTGATGTTTGATTTCTATGCATTTCACTGTGTCTATAAGTCATAGCATTTAAATGTATGTTATATAATATACAATAGAAGCCCACTCACCGAGGTGACACATACTGTGAGGAGATTTCTGCAGCTTTGGAGGACAGACCAGATAGTCCCATAGTGTTTTCATGTAAACTCAAATGCACATGGGAGAAAAAGCAAAGGAATGATTGCACTGTAAAATGGCAGCATTGACCACAAAGTAATGCATCGTCCGACTTTCTACATAACTTTGACGCAAGATTCCAGTCTGCCTGCACATGAGCATCCAGATGATTGATAATTATGATGAGTGGAATATAATTGTAAGATACATTTTAGCATATTTGATGGTTTTATACATAATAGCATCATGTGAATTTAACAAAATATATATTTAAATAAATAATAATTTCATAGATTTACCTTCAACGTAATTGTTTAGTATCTAATGTTTATATTTTTAGTTTTGTGTCAGTTATGAACTAAATAAAGTATGTAACCAGTATAAATATAGGATTCATTATAAACAGCTGGAAGAACGTTAGAAATAAATATGCTTACAGGGTAAGAGGAATACTTTTATGCATTTCCCTTTTTTTCTTCCTTTCCCCCCCTATATATATATATATATATATATATATATATATATATATATATATATATATATATATATATATATATATAGAGAGAGAGAGAGAGAGAGAGAGAGAGAGAGAGAGAGAGAGAGCTTGGTAGAATCTTTAATGTGCAAGGAAACAGACAGGTATAAATCTCACAGGAGAAAAAAAAATTACATCCACCTTTAGTAACCGCCTGGTCAGGCTAGTCTGTTTGTATTTCAAATATCAAATACATTTGTTATAAAATAATCACTAACACATAAATAAAAATAAATATTGTATCACTACTCTTTTACAGACCAGTTATTAGGTTAATGTGGCTGTGGTTTTGACTTTAACTGTGGTAGAATTTTTTGTTTATTAATTTTTTTTAATTTATTTTTTTAATTCTAGTTTTGTGTACAACAGGTTTAAATCCAAATACAACTTCCGATGCAGATATTTTGAGTACTTTGGTTGCATTGTATCAACCAGTGTGAGTGAGTGATTACAGAAAGTCATGCCATGTTCAAGACATTGTCTTATTTGTTAGATAAGAGACACCATTTTGTTATAATCGTAAACTGAACACTCGATTTTCCACTTTAGCTCTTCTCAAGAACAACCACCACAGAATTTCCCAATTTCTACAAAATAAGGAGACATAAAGAGTGACTTTATAGTGCAGAAGAACAGAAGCAGTCACTTTTACAGCATACTCGAACACAACGAGCCAAGGCAGAATGAGGATGAGAATAGAGAAAAATAATTATTTCTTATCTTTGAATCCATCAAGAAAAAAACTAGAGCTCCTTGGGTTTCCTTCACATTTTGCAGTGTTTTATTTATCGGGGTGTGGTAGCTCAGTGGTTAAGGTCTTCGACTCCTGATCAGATGGTCATTGGTTTGAATCCCAGGTCCACCAATTGGCCCTTAATCCTCAATTGCTCAGGTGTATAAAATGAAATAAGAAAATGTAAGTCACTCTGGATAATAGTATCTGCTCAATGATGTAAATGTATCAAATAATTCACAGGAGAAACTGAGGAGATCCAAACGTTCCCAAGCTTATTTGAAATATTTAATCACATTTCAAAACCTTTGAATATTTTTATATTTTTATATTTTATAGTTTGTTGATTGTGATATGTCTTTGCAAACCAGTAAACCTTTTATACAAGAAGAAGAAAAAGAGAACAAGAAGGAGCTGGGGAGCTCCTCAGCACTGGAGCTCCCCAGGGTTGTGTTCTGAGCCCCCTGCTGTACTCACTGTACACATATGACTGTGTGGCCACTTCCAACTCCACCACCATCAAGTTTGCTGACGACACTGTTGTGGTGGGCCTGATCTCCAACAATGAGAAAAACGGCCTACCTACAGGAGAGTAAAAACCAGAGAGATGTTGCCAGGAGAAGAATCTTCCCCTTGAACGTCAGCAAGACTAAGGAGTTGAGTTCAGCACAAAGCATGAGCAGTCATACCAACCGCTAAACATCAACGGTACTCCAGTGGACGGAGTGGACAGTTTCCGATACCTGGGTGTTCACATCACACAAGACCTGTCTTGTGTGATGTGAACACCTGGGTGTTCACATCACACAAGACCTGTCTTGGTCCTCTCACATCAACACCCTGGTGAAGAAGGCCCGGCAACGTCTGTACCATCTGAGACGCTTAAGGGACTTCAAACTACCCTCTCAGGTGCTAAAAACTTCCTACACTTGCACCACTGAGAGCATCCTGACAAGTAGCATCACTTTCTGGTTCGGGAACAGCACCATGAAGGACAGGCGAGCCCTCCAGAGGGTGGTGCTGTCAGCTGAACGTACCATCCACACCGAGCTCCCTGACCTGCAGCACATCTACAACACGTGGTGCCGGACGAGGGCCAGAAAGATTGTAAAGGATCTCAGTTATCCCAACAATGGACTCTTTTCTTTGTTGCGTTCAGGGAAACGCTTCCTCTCCTTGAAAGCAAACACAAAGAGAACGAGGAGAAGGTTCTTCCCACAGGCCATTCAGAGTTTAAACCAGGAAACACCCAGGATCTGGATCTAGATCTGGATCTAGTACTGGACCTCTCCCCTTCACTGTTTTTCTGCACACCTTTTTTGCACTGACACTTTAACTCTGGATTGTCACTTTAACTCTGAACTTGCACAGCACGGTACCACTTTATACACTTTATACACACCATACTGCACACTTTAAGGACAAGAATTAAAAACCATATATATATATATATATATATATATATATATATATATATATATATATATATATATATATATATATATATATATTCACTTTTTATTATTTTTCATATTTTTTATATTTTCATATTTTATATAGTTCTACTTTTGACCTCAAATTGCATTCCTTATGTTTGAATACAAAAAGCAAAAAGATGCAAAAAAGCATTTCACTGCATGTCATACTCTGTATGTATGTTTTGATTTGAATTGATTTGAAGAAGAAGAAGAAGAAGAAGAAGAAGAAGAAGAAGAAGAAGAAGAAGAAGAAGAAGAAAGAAGAAGAAGAAGAAGAAGAAGAAGAAGACGAAGAAGAAGAAAAGAAGAAGCTTTTTCTAGGACTGAACAGACAGAACAACCACCAGAGGGAGTCCAATTGTTGTTTTCTCACCCAGCAGATAGATGTGAGGTAGTCATTTCCTGTATCAGCCATCCACTGAGCCTTTCTGTGATGAAGGCAAAAGCATGTGAAATGTACTTTAACACGTTTAAACCCACCACTTCAGTTCATTATTGGCATATTATTTAGTAACTAAAGTGGAACTAGGCTGCACTTTAACAAGAACATTACAGTCACTACACTTTACTCTTGTAGAAGTGTCACTTTACTCACTACACTTTACTCTTGTAGAAACGTAGTTCTCAGCCTTGTGTCTAGAAACCTACTATATACTATTACATTCTAAACGTGGATTTGACCATCCTTGCCATTGGGTAGAGATAAAAACCTCCTAGAGGTGATAATGGATTTTTGTTATTATAATTATTAGAGTATTACAGTGAGCAAATATTTTTTTTTATATATGTTTTATATGCATCCCTCTAGGGTGATATTGGCCACCGCATTAGCTATGCTCATGCAATCAGATCTGAAAGAAAACATGGCTTACACAGATAAGTGTCAGTAAAGGCAGTAGTCAGTTAGGCCAATAGCAAGCAGTTATTGGCAAAAGTGCATGTCAAATGTTTATGCTGGGATTTTAAGTTCTAAATAACATTTTTGGTTAATTGGTTAAAATGTAAACTTGGCTGTGTTCTGGCAACTAGATTTTAATAAGTGTGTTGAGATTTGTAGCAATATGTGGACCTGATGAAGTGGTCAACGTGTTCCAGCAGCCTTTACTCATTGCCTTTGAGAGCATCTGGACTTGCCAAGCTCTGGTTTAACTGCTGTCATAAATTTAACCACAGCAAAATGGCCTAGCAAAAATATGTAATGCAACTGATAATTGGGAGGTTGTGATAAATAAAATCTTTTTTTTTTTTTTTTTTTTTTGCTTGTTGTTTGTTTTTGTTTTTGCCACTTGGATATTACCACATTTTCACACTGAGAGAAGTGTCACTCGCTAAGTATTGTGATCTCTCTGAATTGTAGTTAACTGAAGATTTCCCAATGGCATTGTGTGGTTTGGGGGTTTAATGTCATGGTTGCTGCATGACATGCTGGGTTTATGTCAGCATTCTGTGAGAGGGTTAATAACAAAGTCCCCACGCATGCAGGTTTTTACAAGCCTGACCCATACTCTGGCTGCTCCATCCACAAAAGGTGGCTTACTGACACATGAGCAATTTAAATCCACGGCACAATAGAAATGTACAAACTGACTGCCTCTGCAAAACCATTACCACTTCGTCCTACAAAAGGATTTATTTACATAAGTAATGCACTTATGGTGAAGTTTGGTACTTTTACCACCTCTGTTCAGTCCAGAATGAATGTCTCATGAGGTGAATAATAAAATTCAATTGTTTTACTAATCTCTCTTAAAAACACTTCTTTCACAATTACACAATATACTATTCAAAGCTCTAGACTGATGACTAATACTTCATGCCATGTGAACCAAGAAGTCATATACAGTACATCTGCAACTAGTTGCACACGTTCCATAATAAATAAATAGTTTTAGTCAGTGGTTTGTGCTTCAGGGGACATTCTGATAAACTAGTTTTTCTTATTCTGTAAATCACTTGTTTTACATATTTTGGTTTCACACTTAGTGGGAAAAGATTAGGTGCATTCCTGCATTTTGGGTTTTCTTGAACTAAAATGATTGTGTACAAACCCTATGCTGGTCATTTTTCAGCTGTTTTTAATTCTGAAAAAAAAAAAAAATTCTCCAATATGACTTCTTACACTCACTGGGAAAAGACTAGGTGATTTTTTAATTTTTTTTGTCCATTTTGGCTGTTCTTGGCTGACAGGAGTGTTGCAACATCCATCCTTCGAGGCTTAATATTTTGTGCATATTATAGTGATTATAGTGTAGTACTTCTCAGGAATATTACCATCTTTTCCTTCTAATCTTCACATCTGGCTTGTTCATAATGGATCTAAACCTGTAAAGCCGCCTTGTGACAATATCTATTGTTAAAATGTATAACTTATGTAACACTTATGTAAGTCTCTCTGGATAATGGCGAGGTCTGCCAAATGGCATAAATGTAAAACCTTTGTATGATTGAAATTCAGTGGAATTGAGTTGGATTATTAATATTTTGTCATTTATTTCATGTGTGTGTTGTTAAAAGCATAATTCAAAATGACTTGGGGACAGCAATGTGGCACAATGGGTAGTACTGCCACCTTAGAGCTCCAGGGATCGATCCCAGGCTCAGTTTACTGTCTGTGGTGTTGAGTTTCACAAGTTTTTGCCATGTTCACATGGATTGCATTCACCTTCCTTAGTTAACTCCCACTGTAAAACACCTTGCATATAAGGAGATTGAATACGCTAAATTGGCCAAAGGTATGAGAAAGTGTGTGACTGGTGTCCCATCCGAGGTGAATTCTCCTGCTTTGCATCCAGTCTTGCAGACATAGGCTAACAAATCCTGTGAAAACAAATGTCTTGTAAATGAGGCAGGATTCAGTCCTAGGTTTTGGCTGAATAGTTGAGTATAATGGGTAATTGGTAGTCTTGGGGTTTGAACTTCCAGCCTTAGCAGCCACTGGAGAAGAACTTAACCACTGTACCACAACATTATCAACCACTTTAGAAGGACATGTGAAAAGAAATTGCACTGTGTAGGAGAGAAAGAGTCATTGAGTCATTAGTGTATGACTCTTAATATGACTCTTGACTATTAATGTCTTAGAATTTTATTTTGGGAAGCATAGCTGTCCAAAACTATTCACACCTTCCTCTATCATTGCTTGTGCAGCAGCGTAAGTTCAATTCATTCTGTATATAGTGTCTTAGCGTACCCTTAATTTATACTGGAGCAGTTTTTAACCTATGACAGCAGTTATTTCTCTGATAAATATGCTCTCTAACAAGAGCGACACAAATCAGTGAAGGAAACTGAGAGGACTTTGTTAGCCTTGTGATTAAAAGGCAAATGGATGAGGGCAGCATTATTCTTTCAGTGTTGTCCAGCTCTGGATGATAGAGGCTCAGCTCCAGCTCATCCTGCCCCCAACCCCACAAACATGGAATTTCCAGAGCTTTATTGCATAGCAGCAGTCAGCAAACACAATGTAAAACTCTGCATAATCAATTCTAGTCCAAACAAACTGGCACAGTCTCGACCCAGCAGACTGCGTCGCAAATGGACTTTCCAACAGGGTTTGAACAGGGTTCAAATAATTGTAGAAAAAAAATCCAGACCCTTGAGTGCATTAAATTTTTAGAAACTTTTCAAATATTTACCATTTTATTTCAGTTTTTTACAATATTTTAGACCTTTTGGTACCTTAGAGTTCACCTTCAGTTTTTCAGTCACAGAATGCATCTTAAAAAATTGGCATTGGATTTAAGTTAATTTTAAAATATGCTAAATGCTAAAATATGCTATAATGTGCTATAATATTTAAATTGCTGATCAGATATACAATGATTGACTTTGGTTCAATCAGTCCTTCATTCATCTTTATTAAGGACTTTATCCTGGTCAGGAAAGCAGTGGATTCGGAACCTCAGAATCTCAGTAAACTAAACTAAACATGGGCTGGAAATACTCTCTGGATTGAAAAGCCTTAAATATACCCATAAACATTATTGGAAGTGGGTTATTAATTGTTTTGCACAGATTTCCTAAAATTTGAAACACTGGATAAAGAAATGTATTATAATAAGTTTATATTTCAGTGTATGTTGTATTAAAAAACGTTAAGTGTTATAAGTATTTTAGGCTCCCATAGTTACTATTCCCATAGTTCCCATAGAGCTGTGTATATCCAGGTCGTCCTGCTTAACTAGACAGATTGCACACTTCTTTCACTTCCTTGTCAGCGCGTAATCCTCACTATAAGGACACTAGAGCTTTTAGAAGCCAAGGGTTTAAAGTATACAGTAGTCTTGGGGAAATTTATCCCTATAGACCATTTCCTTTCCTATTTTGCTTTTCTCTTCACAGTGTCTTGGATCATTTGCGGCCTGTACTCAAGGCTATGCCTAATTCTGAAAATAATAACACCAGACTCGTCAGATATTTTCCATTGAATTTGCACGTCTATTTAAAATCTGAAAAAAAATCTGATACAAATACAAGAGCAAAGACAAGTTTGTTTTGCAAGCATATTACCAGACCCCAGGAGGGTTGAACTGAGGACAGAGATTGTGAAAGTGTATAGCAATAAAACTGAACTGAAAGTAAATCAGTGGCATTGCAGCTGCCCATGAGCTACAGGTTAGAAAGCATAAGTTGGAAAAGAGTTAAGTATTTCTTTTTTGACTTGTATTGTTCAAACACCCCTCCCATGGGCTTGCAGGGGCTGATGGCGTCACTCTGGCCCAAGGGTATTATAAATACCCCCTGCATCACTGGCCCCAACATCAGGGCTGAATGTCTGCAGGACATGCTCACCCTTTGTCTGTCTATCTTTATTAGCACTACTCTGCATTCAGACAGATGCAGACACCAACAGCCGTCAGATCCAGACACAAATCTTTATGACAAAAATTGATGATTCCGCAGTAAAGTCAGGTGTTAGAGAAGCGTCTGTGCTTTATTAGTTACCAAGCTTTGTTTTTAGTATCCTTCCACCAAAATATATTAGGCTCCTGCAGGTAAATTTAGAAGTGATATTTGTTATTTGTTATTAGACATACTGTACATATCGTTCTTAGATTACATCCCTCCAAGTGTTTTGGCCTCACCTCTGCTGTAGCCATGTGGGAGTTCCGGTCCATGGCTTTCTGGCGGGCCGTTTTTGCCGAGTTCTATGGCACAATGTTCTTTGTCTTCTTCGGTCTTGGTGCTGCTTTGCGCTGGACCAGTGGTGCTTACAACGTGCTCCACGTGTCCTTCTGCTTTGGGATGGCGGCTGCGACGTTCATCCAATCCATCGGTCACATCAGCGGTGGCCACATCAACCCGGCCGTCACCTTCGCCTACGTGGTCAGCTCCCAGATGTCCCTGTTCCGTGCTTTCTTCTACATCTGCGCTCAGTGTTTGGGGGCACTTTCTGGTGCTGCTGTTCTGTATGGAGTGACGCCAGGTAACATGAGGGGCAACCTGGCTCTCAACACAGTAAGTAAACTGTGCCTTGCTTCAGTTTTCAAGTTTCATCTTTAAAAAGTGTTGAGTGCGTTCCTGCATTAGGCTTTTGGGTTTTCCTGAACTCAAATGATTGTGTACAAAGCCTATGCTGGTCATTTTAGCCATTTTTAATTGATGAAAAAAATCCCCAATGTGTGATTGAATCCAAACAGCAACTGTATGTATAATAAGTTAATCAACTGAACCATGCATTCATTTCAACATTTGTTCAGTAAACTTAAGAGTGTAACAGAAAGTGATCATTGCTGTTGGTGTGGCCACAGTGTTAATTAAAACAGAAATGCTGAATGCTGACTCTGCTTTGCCTCTATGACTTTTTGTGCCTAGCTGCAGCCTGGTGTTAGCCTCGGGATGGCCACAACCATAGAAGTGTTCCTGACTATGCAGCTGGTGGTGTGCGTCTTTGCTGTAACTGACGATAGGCGAAATGGCCGTATGGGCTCTGCTGCTCTAGCCATTGGCTTCTCTGTGCTCATGGGCCATCTGCTTGGGGTAAAAAGGCAGCCTTGAGAGGCGTTCTTATTAGCATTCTGTTTTTTTTCCCCCCCTTTTTTTAATTAACTCAAGCTCTTAATGTATAATTACCCCTTACATAGCCAAAGCTTGTTGTGTTTGACCATAAGAGTTGTTATTGATTTGTGCCTAAACCTTTTAGATATACTACACTGGTGCTGGAATGAACCCTGCCAGGTCCTTTGCACCTGCTGTTCTTTTCAGGAACTTCATCAACCACTGGGTGAGTATGGATTTGGCAGATGGTTTAAACTAAAGTGACTTACAAGTAAAAGAGAATATTAGGAAAGAGAATCTGAGCATAGAACTGATTGCAATAGCCCATAATCAGCTTAGAGGGATATTAAATCACAACCTAAAAGTCATACACACACAACTTTAGAAGAGCAGTTTATATCTCAAACCAACTAGTGCCTGCAAGGTGAGTTGCACCTGCAATGAATACACTGAAAAATGTTTTGCCTCTTGTTGCCTCTAAGGCCCTGTTCACACCTGCTATTAGCATTGCTATACTGTATATATCCTTGGTATATCAGATCTTTTGTAAAATCTGGAGAGCTTAGTATGTGAGTGAATAGGATTCAGTGTGTCCTGGGATTGCACTGTGATCCAATCACTCAAGGCACTTTTGTGGGTAGTTTGAGACACACATCACCACATAACATTTGTAATGTGAACGTAAAAGCCTCACAATGTCCCCAGACAGCAAAGGTCCAACTAATTCAATACGTGATAGCTGGAAAATATTTAACCAACATAGAAATGTTTTAAATCATGCCATTTAGAAGTTTTGTTAGTAGACCACATGACTGAAATGCTTGAAACAGGTACATGAGATATGACATGACATAGGACTAACAAAACAAATGTAAATGTAAACTAATGTGATAAATGTGTGCAGCACCTTTCCTCCAGAGGAAATGATGTATGAAATTTGAACACAAGCGGTCAGTAGAGACATATGTGATCAGATCACTTGAATCAGATGTTAATACCAAGTGTGAACAGAACCTAATATCCCATTCTGGAGATCAAATCCTAAACATCTATTTTTTAATCATCTCTCACAGGTATACTGGGTCGGCCCTTTTATCGGCGGTGCTATGGGTGCCTTGCTCTACGACTTCATTCTGTTCCCACGTATGCGTGGCTTCTCTGAAAGACTCAACATTCTTAAAGGCAGTAAACCTGCTGAAGCTGAGGGCCAGCAGGACCCACGGGGCATGCCCATCGAGCTCAAAACATAAGCTCTATAAACAGTCAGGAAAGGCTGTCGTTCTCACCCTTTTCTCACCTCAACTCACCGAACGCATACACGATTCACTGTGCCCACACTTATACCCTTTCAATCCTCCTTGATCTGCACCCAGAGCCAGGGGGTGTTGAAACATCTCCCACATCACCTTCACCTCAACTCTTCAGACGGCACGACCTAGAACGAGGCTTAGTAGAAGACTTTGGCATGTAGGGAAGCGCTCTGTGGCTACATCTGCTCAGGACAGGGGCGTCTCTTTGAGTTGTAGTGTACTTCAGTAGTGGAAAGCTTTCCGGGTTTCACAGTGTTCTTGAGTGTTCGCTATTGTTTTTGCAAGTTTTCAGTTTTGTTTTGTTTTTAACTCTTAATATATTATAGAAATTTAAAGCAATTTAAAGGCGACGGAGACATACTTCTAGTTGTGTGTGTGTGTGTGTTTTACTGGCGTTTTTATTTTGGCTTTTTATTCCCATTATACCCTGTTTGTATTTTGTTTTTCTAAGTGAAAGACACCCCCACTTTATCCAGCAATGTGTTATGAGAGAGCATGCGTTACAGTGATGTTGTCATGCATAAGGAACCTCTTAGGCACGATAAGGTCAATGTAGAGGACACTTTCGAGAAGCTCATTGCTTTTATAAAATGGAGACAGAAACATGATAAAATCCATGGAACCAACTACTGAATGTTGGAAGCTCTGCTCAAGCTGTGGCATAACACACTCGGTGGAAAGGGCATTCTGTACTCTTCCTCATACTTGAGCTCACAGATGCCAATGACTGCTTAGTCACTCTGATCATGTGACTGTGGCTGCACTGAATTTCCAACAAAATGTAATTTATTAGTAATCATATTTACTATAAATAGCCCACAACGTGGTGTAGTCTAACAGTAAGCTTTGGTTGCTAAGCAATATAACAGACAATGTTTAGGGGCTTCTGTGGGTAGAAACAATCCCTTTTATAATTCAAATTTTTTGTCAGTTTCCAGTAGTTTAAGCTCATTAAGCTCAAACCTGTGTGTGTGTGTGTGTGCGCACGAATGTGTGAGACTCTGTGTGTGAGTGTGTGTGTGTGTGAGTGTGTGTGTGTGTGTGAGTGTGTGTGTGTGTGTGTGTGTGTGTGTGTGTGTGTGTGAGAGTGTGAGTGTGTGTGTGTGTGTTTGAGTGTGTGTGTGAGTGTGTGTCTGTGTGTGTGTGAGTGTGTGTGTGTGTGTGTGTGTGTGTGTGTGTGTGAGAGTGTGAGTGTGTGTGTGTGTTTGAGTGTGTGTGAGTGTGTGTCTGTGTGTGTGTGAGTGTGTGTGTGTGAATGTATGTGTGCACTTTTATATGGGATGGAGCTCTGATTGCTAAGCAACATAACAGACAAACATTTGGGCTTTCTGTTGGCAGAAGTTACTCAATAAGCTGTAACTGTATTGAGGATATTAAAAAGCATTTAAAGCACGGCTCAGCCAATCGGAGGTTACCGAGCTGAACCCATCGCTTTTAGAATTCCCATTTTTATCAGTTTCCATGTCTTTTTTTTCATTTTGCACTTGCATTAGTGTACGTATCAAATTGGCTCAAGAAACATTATATACATTTTTTAAAACATAAACATATAAGTGGGAAGAATGTAGGAGCGTTTTAAGACGGCCGCAGCGTGCATCGAGACAGAAAGCTCACCTCGTTGTATATTTATTTGCAGTTCATTTTAGAATTTCTATTTTTATCAGTTTCCATCAGTTTAATCTCGTTATACAGAATCGTTTAACTGGTCATTTCAGTGTCTAGTCTGTTATTTATCTTAACCACAACCTCAGACACGGAACTCCCTTCTTAATACACGTGTGAGTTTCTGTACTATATCAAACATGTGAACTGACACTGTTTGTCTTCCTGCAGGGTTTTGGTTTGTTGATTGTATTCAGCTTGCTGCTTTTTTTTTGGCATGCATTTCTTTCTGATTCAAAAAACACCCGTCACTATAAGACTCAGCATGAGTAGGTTTCTTATTTCTTTTAACTGGTTTGGTTACTTCTTTTGTGTTGAGTAGAAGTTGAATAGATCAGACCTGATTTGTTGTTGACCTCAGCTTATTTGTGTACTTTTGGTGAAAATGCATGAATAGAGTTAAGTTGAGCAAATGTTGTTTTGAATGAAAATCTAGTGCATGAAAGTGCAGTGATTTATTTATACATATATATATTGTATGTATACACACACATATATATTATTTATTTATTTCTCCTCTGACTGTTTATTTATATGGTTAACAGATTTGAACGTCTGAGCGTTTGCGTTTTGGATCACCAGCACCCGCATTTCCTGCGCAAAGATGTGATGCTGGTAGGATAATGATCTTTCTCCAAGCTTCACTTCTAACCCGCATGTGTCCTGTTGTTCCCTGAGCAGTGAATTCAAAGAAATGTACACGCTCTGTTTGAGTGCTTATATGCTGCTTTTTTATCACTCTAACCTAAACATTTCATTCAGTGAATGTTTCCATGAATAGAAATCACTTGTGCTCGAGATAGATAGGTAAAGATTTCCATTTTTTTTTTTTTTGGTAATTCCACATTTTAAAACTAGCCAAATATACATTAATGATCATTTCATGTCATCGACTGTCACTTATTTATTATAATAATACCAGAGTGAGGACCATGTGTGTTATTCACATCTGTTTACAACACTGTGCTGGAGCCTATATAACTTTTTGTTAAGGATACGAAAATAAAGCATGCACTTGCATTAGTGTACATATTAAATTGGCTCAAGAAACATTATAGAAATTATTTTTAAACGTAATTATATAAATGGGAAGACCGTAGAAGCATTTTAAGACGGCTGCAGTGTGCATCATGACAGAAGGCTTGCCTCGTTGTATATTTATTTGCAGTTCATTTTGCCTCCATGCTTTTCCTCTTTACAACTCACTCATGGCACAAAAGAACATTATACAAAAAAAAAAAACAACAACAAAAAAGCAGTATTATTACAAGGCAATATCACATTTCATGGCAGAAAAGACCTGATTATTTCAGATTTATTAATAATGATTGGGAAAAAAAAAGACAAACTAAAGTCTACATGTAAAAACACTGCATTATGATTAAAGGTCCCCTTAATGTGAAACACGTGTATGTGTATAAGACAGAACATGCACCTTAAAGAGTTTGGTTATAAAGAGTCTAACCTATGAACCTATGAAAGTCCAAGCTTATTAACATTTCTTGCATAAATCCCTTTATAAAGACAGGAATGATATAAATACAGATACATTGTATAGTACTACTGCATAGATAACCTATCTGCTCGTATACTGTCACTTTGATTATGAGTGAACCTTTAGGTTTGTGAACACTGAATATTACACTAAATCCTGAAGAGGAATGAAATTAAGGGATCAAAAACTGAAAGAGGACAGAGTGCAGGAGCCGCGTTGAAGTTTACACTGCTATCTGGAATTAAAGCCGTGTTTATGAGATGACTAAACAAAGGTGATGAATTAAAAACAGTGAAGTTTCAGAACTGCCTGCAATATGTGTGTGTGTGTGTGTGTGTGTGTGTGTGTGTGTGTGTGTGTGTGTGTGTGTGTGTGTGGAGGTCTGGAGAAAACCCTTCGCATATTGGAACACGAGTAGTTCTGTTAACAGAGCTCATGGACTGAAATAGTTTTAGGAAACAGGACAAATATACTAAAAAAATGTAGTTCATTATTAATCATATTTGGTATAAATGCTCTTCTATGGGCTGGAGCTCTGATTGCTAAGCAACATAACAGACAAACATTTGGGCTTTCTGTAGGCAGAAGTTATTCAATAAGCTGTAACTTTATTGAGGATATTAAAAATCGGAGCTTACCGAGCCGAACCCATCCCTTAAAGAATTCCCATTTTTATATGCATGAAAGTGCAGTGATTTTTATATATATGTATATTATATATTCCTCTGACTGTTTATTTATATGGTTAACAGATTTGAACGTCTGAGCGTTTACGTTTTGTTTAATCAGCACCCGCATTTCCTGCGCAAAGAAGCGACGCTGGTAGGATAATGATCTTTCTCCAAGCTTCACTTCTACTCATGTTAAACGTTAATCCTCGGCTTCACCTCCCTGCACGTGTCCTGTTGTTCCCTGAGCAGTGAATACGATCGTCTCCTTCTAGAAATCTGTCAGGCACATTATAAAGAATACGAAGTTTACAACGGGACAGTAGGCATGTTATTATCCACATCAGGCTCTGCTTCATCACCTGAGATAAAAATCACAACACGAACCTCAGCTCTCCACTCGACTGATTTCTGATCACGCAAACGATGGTGTGTCGCGGACATTTTTACAGCCTGAATCTGATTACAAAACGAACTGCTCATGCTCACGTCTGATTCATCTTATGTCCTGAAGCTACCGTATATAATAGCTGTTTGAAGAAATGACACATACCTAGCAGGCTTTTAGACATGTTTACCAGACCGACTGCATTCACAACTGATTCCTAACCGATCCTGAACGATCTTGTCAAGCAGACACTAAGACAAGGATGAAATAAACATTTCCCCATTGCTTTCTTGGTAAAAAAAAAAAAAATACTCGTTGCTTTCACCTCGAAGTATATTATCGGCAGAAATTTAGCTGTCATTTCTGTCTGATTTCCAAACACCTGAAGGGTTTTCCCAGACCATCAGATAAACCTTGGCGTCACTGGCTTTAAAACCATTCCAGAAGCACCAACATCACAATATATCTGACTGTATATATGTGCCTCTGAGCACCAGTTAGGATCAAGCTGCTTAGCTGCTCTTTCAATGTGAAACCCAAAGAAAGCCCTTTTACTATGACATGGCACATCCATGCCAAAGAGGAACAGACATGAAGTGAAAAGAAATGAATGAATGCTTGCTTAAAGCCACAGCCAGGAATTTTAAATAAGTCAAGTGGAAGACAAACACTGATTTTTCTGATGTTCATAAACAGAAATGGTATGTTTTCCCGAGTTACTGTGTATGGTATTTTTTGTACTTTTATTTTATTGTTAGATGTGTTTTATGATTATACTTTTTATGACTTATATAATGATTTTTTACCATGAAAAGCACTTTGGTCCATTGTTATGGTGTTGAAAGTGCTATACAAATAAATTTTGATTGATTGAGAAATGTTTTGTATTTATGTACTGGCAATTTATTATTATTATTATTATTATTATTAAATTACAACTGATTTACTTCCGAATCAACTGCGTGTGCACTTTGTGGGAAAATAATAATAATAATAATAAAAAATAAAAGGAAATTATATATAATTTCTTATTTATATATATAAATTATATAAAGTATAGCTAGTTCTCTGATGTTTACTTTAAAAGACCGTGATTAAAAGCTTTAAAATCCTGACAATTATTATTACTACATTATTTTACATCATTACTACATGATCCTAATTGACTGATTAAAACAAAACCATAAAAAGTCAACAAATTTAGCAGGTTTATTTCATACAGGTGAAAATGCGATTTTAGATATTTTCCGGATTGGGGAAAGTTCATTTATAGAAACCCTGTAAGTATGAGGATACATGATTACCTCGTGTGCCATAAATATCAGTATATTAAGAATTGTTGAGAATAAATTCTCGTTCATTACATATTCATTAAGACGTGTAAAACGTGTAAAACTGGCAACACTTGATATTTTGCTCACATGAACAGCACAATTCCCAGTAAACCCTGTTAATACTTTGCAATTATTTTTAGAGTCTTATCGAGTTTAAATGCACGCAGCCCTTCAGTACTAATCGTATTTTTTCCTGATCACTCCGGATCGGTCCGTAACCAGCATTAGTCTCTGTCTGAGATGTGGTTTAGACTAGGTGGAAAACTGAACGCCAGGGAAATACAAATTCTGATTGAGCCCTTTTTTTTTTTGTAAACAATATGAAAGATGACTCCATTCCTCACTGTGGCTTTAAGTGATTTTGGCATGAGTCAGAAACGGTGCAAGCTGAGCTGAGTACATGTAATTTCTTTCCTGTTAGGCAAAAAAAAAAAAAAAAAAAAAAAAAAAGGAAGCATACAAAGACTGTCTTTGTGTTTTTACCATCACACCATTTACAGGCTTAAAGGTACTCATAAGTAATATTCTGAGTTTTCATGTAGAAGTCACACCGCTGGCCAGTAGGTCTCATTATGCACTTCCACATCAGCTACTGTTAAGACAAATTTATTTATCGTGTAATATATTTATTCGTGATTTTAAGGAAAATTTCATCTTCACCGTGCCTTTAAGCCTGCAAGTATAACCCAATCTTAAATATCACAGCTATGATAAGTAAAGTTCAGGCTAAAGTGTGCACTGTTCTGTACATCCTTAGTGTATCAGGCCACTGGATACCTTAATACAAACAAAGACGTCCCCAAGGAGCTCACTAATTCATCCTATGCCCCAAAGCATGTTAGCGTGTGTTTTTGCATGTAATGCTCTGCTTCTGGATCTGTGCAGGGCTTCTGCTGCAGGCTGCAGTCTTTCGTATCATAACTGAGTGTTCAAATCAGACAGAATTTCCTCCAGCTCCATGTTACTTGATGCTTCTGGAGTCCTGATAACAAAAAGGGGTTCCAACTTACCAAATGTGACATTTACAGCTGTTTTTTTTTTTATTGTTGGTAAATAAAATTCCTGAATGAGATGAGACAAAATATTAAGATAACTTGCAAAGTGAAAAGGAAAAGCAAGTTTATGGTTTGGGCTGGAAGTGTGTGTGAATACGTGCAGTGTGTGGCTACTTACATGTTATTGCTGTAGAGGAGAGTAGGGTACATTTCTCCTTGGCTGGGCATGGGGCTATCCGGATACGAAGGTGCAAACGGAGTCGGCGGGAGAGAGACGGGACTGCGCAAAAAAGTGTCACCAGGTTTAAACATTACAGCTACAAGGTTGGATCGTTACACAAACTTTTAAAGGTATTGTTTGGTGTAAAACAGCAACAGCAACATAATAACACAATTTTCTCTTTTACCCTAAATGTAGTCAATCACTTATGATATTTGCCCTGAAGTCTAATGCTGTCTTCATTATAAGAGACAACCTGCGATGTCATTTCCTAGTTCCTCGTGAAGTAGGGGAAAAAAAACACGGACATCTTCAAAAAACTGAGACTTCTGTTAATATCAGTCTCAACACAAAAAAAAAAAAAAAAGCAATCAGTATGGTCAGCGTTAAAGATTTCCCCAAGTACCGTGTCTGTATTACGTTACAACTGATCTAAAGCCGAGACCACTCTTTATGGTTAACAAACTCTTATAAAAGTAGAGAAGCTTTAAACTGTTGGCCATTGTAAATGAGTTGACGTCATTTTGTAAACAGGGAAGGAACCGGTAGTAGAGAAGACAACCTGAAGTACGAGATGAGGAGGTGAGTTTGCTGGCTTTTACCTGGTCACACACTAAGAATTACAAGCCGCAACTTCACCTCAACAATGACCTAGAATATAGAAGGACATTAAAGAAGCGTGTCACCTGAAATCTTACTCGAAATGACAAATTCTCATTAGTAAAGCGTTTTGCAAAGCAGCATGTTAAACATCGAACGATATAGGAACTAAAATATTAACTTCCACTTTAGGTTTAGACTTTGGCTGGTTAAACGTTGCCAAAGGTTATCTGCTTGTTTTAACATGAACACATTTTTTTTCTACATGGTAAAGTGTAAACACAGATGCTGTTACTGTAAGTAATTCATTACTGTAACGAATTTTCAATCTCACGTTGGTCGATATCGATACGACGGATTTCTAGAAGTATTTTAAATTTCACGCTGCAGGCAACCGTAGTGGCGTATGTGGTACGATATGTTGGATTCCCGCCTCAGTCTCGAAACTACCCCAACTGCCCCATACTGATCACCATTCTTTTTAAGACTCCTGAGTCTAGCTGTATTTTACTACAACAGCTTTATATCTTCATTACAAACCTAACAAATAAAACACAAAATGGAAAATTCAGTTCAACTTCTTTTGGCTAATTGACGACACCTGAGAAAAGGGATTTTTGTTTTTCTTCTCCAAACTATTCCTTTACAGGGCATATAGAGATGGATTACATGTCCCTATTACGTCCTAACCTTTTTTTTTTATTCAAGAATTCTATTCTGTAAAGCTGCTTTGAGACAATGTCTGTTGTTCAAAGCGCTACACAAATAAAAATGAACTGAAATTAAATTGATTTTATTCTTATATTTTTTTCACCTTATACAATAAGATCCTAAAACAGCTAAAACTAAATAAAAATAATACTTTGCCTTGGTAATTATATAATATCGCCACTATATTCATTAATATCACTGTATTTCATAGAGATGATGATGAGCACATGCTTGTCACGTTTCAGTAAATTATCATACACATGCTGTGTGTCATCATGTTTAGCTCTCAGTAGCAGCGTTATGAAGGTATAACAGTATGAAGAGTTGTAGGAAGACTCATACTCACGTCCGCATATTAAACATTTCCTGGGGCCTAAAGAAGCAGGAGCATTGATTAAAAAATGATCACCAACAGATTAAAAAAAACGTCATCTGATATTGAGTTTCACTTGTGTGACTCGTTCTAGCATAGCAGTGCGATTAGGATAGTAAGTATTTTGTCTTTAAACACTAACACTGACAAACATCCTGCAGTTTGAGGAACGTTCATCAGGCCAGGTCTCTTAGGGACCGACCGAGTGTGTGAGTAAATGTGTGTGTGTTTAAATATTTACACGCAGAACTGGTCCTGCATTGGTTCAGCCTGAGGTATCATGACAGTTCCGGGTTCCCTGGACACCAAACAGACACACAAGTCCAGCATAAATACAACAAATTCATTCACTCATTTCATATGTTAATCCGTTCCAGCTCGCAAAATTCCACTCCAGTTGTTTTGTTTATGTGTTTTGAATATGAAAAATGTACAGTACCTGTATTTATAAATGACAAATATTGTATAAAAACATACAGTTTTAAAACTGAATGTTAAAAAAAATAAACTGGTTTTACTATAAAGTGATCAGAGATAAGACAACTTGAGCTAACGGAAGACTCGCAAGGAGGTTGACAGAGGATCTCGGGGAGCCTGTGCCTATCTCAGGCGTCATCGGGCATCAAGGCAGGATACACCCACTCTCATTCACTCACACACACACACACACACTACGGACAATTTTCCAGAGATGCCAATCAACCTACCATGCATGTCTTTGGACCGGGGGAGGAAACCGGAGTACCCGGAGGAAACCCCCGAGGCACGGGGAGAACATGCAAACTCCACACACACAAGGCAAAGGTGGGAATCGAACCCCGACCCTTGAGGTGTGAGGCGAACGTGCTAACCACTAAGCCCGTCTCCCTCCCCCCGCCCCTCCCAAAAAAAATTATCTATGTTTTAATTTCAATTATTTATTTAGTTTAGGAGCTCTGAAGAGCTACAAAATCATCATGATCATACCATCCAGGAATCTAGAGAGAGGTTGTGCTTTTTTAAATGAAAGCGATTTGCCTACAGGAAAGGTGCGTCTGATTTCTGTTGTTGTTTGTATGTAAAATCTAAACAATGCTTCACTGTGTGTTGCACTTGAAATATGTCGAATCATTTGAAAGTCCACTACTAGCTCCAGTTTTGTTTTATAGCAGAGGCTATAGAGACAATAAAAAGGCTAATATAAAAGCCACTGATGTTGTGTTACTTACTCTCCCACCACTGTGGTGAGCTTGAACGGCAGGTATCCGTCCGGGTGAGGTGCAGATGGAACTGTGGGGAAAGAAAGGAGCTTTGATTATGGATCACTTGGTCTAGAACAACACTACATCACGTACAGAAAAAGTTGAAGGTTTTTAAACTTTTCCACTGAAAACCTTTTTATTTCTTGTTGTTTTTTATTTCTACAGCAGACAAATCAGCAGTTCAGCTTTACAGGTACATCTCAATGAATCTTTCAATGTTTATTTATTTATTTATTTTTATTACTTTTGTTCTATCTTCTTTGACCATTGACTATTTATTTATTTATTTATTTATTGTCCTCTTCTCGCTTCTTCTACTTTTTCCTTCCTCTTTCAATGCGAACGCATCCGGACAGCGTTTACGGAATCCTTTTAGAAACCATGTGATAATCTGAATGCTGTCAAGCTGGGAGTTATGTAGGATTATCTCAAATACATACTTTAATCCTTCTACAACATTTAAAACAACATAGTTTTATGGAGTAAACAATCCATCAACCTACGGAAATGAAAACGTTTAGCTCGGGGGGTTTCTGACTGAATCACTCGGATGAATCACTGGCTCGGCAATAAATGAAACGATAAACCATTAAATCTAAACAGCACAATGATACAGGCATGTTTTAGAGAGTTGGATGGGGAGGGCTAAAAAAAGCATGTAGAGCAATCTAAGCAATTAAAGCCATGTCCACACTTATACGTTTTCGTTTGAAAACGTATATTTTTCTCTCCGTTTTGGCCTTTCGTCCACACTGAGACAGCGTTTTAAGTCAACGAAAACGTAGCTGTTGGAAGACGCTCTCCAAAGCGGATAAATTTGAAAACGCCGTTTTCGCGTCTTAGTGTGGACTGTGAAGACGCAGATCGAAGCTTTACTCATGCGCAGTAGGGAGATGTAAGCATTTTCATACATTTCAGTGGATGAGCAACCTTTGGAAAACGTTTGAAAACGATAATGTGGACGCTGAGCGTTTTTAGACGTAACCTCCGTTTCCAAATATATCCGGATTAGTGTGGACATGGCCTAAAACACCAATGTTTTGACAATAGAAGACGGAGGATCGTCTCCAGCTGGAGACATGCTGAAACTCTCACTCAACCAACGACACTAAAAGTAACAAAGCTGGATCTCTAGAGGCAGCATAAGACACTCCCACAATCTGTTCACAAACATTACAAAATAATACTTGTAGGAATCCCATGAGCAGCTGTTCCATATTACAAGAAACAAAACACATTAGTGTAGTGGATAAACTCTGCCTGAGTTAGAGACAGGCTGTCAGGGATGTGAAAGCAGGAACAGGGTTAGACGCACCTCAGATTTGCATCCTGTGAAAAACTGACGATGCTTTCATAAGATAAGCAGCTGAGACATAATGCACACAAATACATTTTTCATGTTCTAACTATATGCTGAAACAAAATAGTGAAGTGCTGTGAAACTGCACCGTCATGTGCAAGAACAGTTCCTCATTTGACTAGTTCCTAGCAACAGTATGGATGGAAACCGGAGCGGCTGCAGGTTATTAAATGAATTTCTCTCTCACACACTGTTTCTCCCCCTTCCATGCTTCTACATGTGACTCAATAAAATCTTCACAAAGGAGTTATGGCCATTGGGTTTCAGTCCCGGTGTATGAGACGTGGTTTGATCAGAAGGAGGCATGACTGAAGCTGAACTGCTCATATTATACTGAATCAGACTGGATGGCATCATGTTAAATGTCAAGCTACTTTAAATGTACCTCGAATGGATATTGGATCATTAGCTGATCCCAATTGTCATGCGTTTCGGGAAGATTCTATGATCACCCAACACTTAACAAGTTGAACCTATCTATGTATCTATCTCCATGTCTAACATAAAGAAGTGATGGGTATCATATTATGCACATTATGTGTACTTGCCGGTGTAATATTTCTTAAATGCTTCATTTTTTGGTGTTAATCGTGGAGATTGTCCCGGTCCGTGTGAATATACTTGTGAGATCAGACTGATGTCCCGAATCCGATCGCCAAGGCCGACGGAGTCCAGGTCTTTTTTGGTGAATGGTTGGATGTTCTGGATTTTCCTGCATCCAGCTGGAGATACACAAGTGTGTGTGTGTGTGTGTTTGAAAAAGAGAGAGAGAGAGAGAGAGAGAGAGAGAGAGAGAGAGAGAGAGAGAGAGAGAGAGAGGGAGAGAGAGGGATGACAACATAAATGGATAAATCAGTCTCTAAACAAAAGGGGGCCAAAATTAAGGCCATTTAAAAAAAATGTTACACTGAGATATTTCCTCAAGCAAATATGAATCTGTCTATCCTTTTAGCATACATACATTCACTGAGGCCAACATAGGCGATGGTGATGCCTCCGATTTCAGAGTCACTGAAGCGCAGCAGAAACGTGCCGATGGGTTGGTTCTGCAAAATGACATGAAGGTGTTGCTTCCCAATAAAGCCCAGGATGAGTCTGCAGTGGACAACAGCAAGGATTATTGAGAAAATAATGTTTTGTTACATTTACTGCTTAATCTGAGAACACTGAGGCTTCTCATACCCATCACTCCAGTAGGCCTTTAGGCATTTTTTGGTCAGATCAATCACACCCTCAAACCACTGCCAGAAGGTGAAGTTTCGCCCAGGCAGAACTTCCTGTATCAGAAATCGGGAAATATTAATTCTTTGGCTTTGTGACGAGGCCAATTGACAGACGGGCCGAGCTTTTACTTTATCTAGGCTTTATTCACGCATTGTGTCACTAATAGGTCTGTGTTGAGCTTTCGGCATGCAAAAAGTAAAGAAAACATGAACAGTATTTTCACATCTCAGTCGAGAGCAAGACCATATTTGGCAAGACCACAGTCCAAAATCAAGGCCAGTTACAATGGCTGATAAGTCTGAGACGTGTCCAAGTCATTACAGAAAATGTGGAGATATGATATCTTAGCGATTAAGGTGTTGGTCTACCAATTGAATGGGTGTGAGTTTAAATCCCAGGTCCTCCAAGCTACCACCGCTGGGCCCCTGAGCAAGGCCCTTAACCCTTAATTTCTCAGTTGTATATAAAAAGTGAGATAAAAAATGTACGTCACTCTGGTTAAGGGCATCATGTACTGTATAAATGCTGTAAATGTCTCCAGTTAAAGTTTTACTAGAAAGATACTTATTATGATTATAATTAAATATAAGCTATTAGACCAAAATGACCAAGAAAAAAAAATATATCGATTGACTAAAATTCTGAATGACTATTTACCAAAAGATTAAATGAAAAAAACGTTCATAGACTTTTGCACACGTTCGCTTCATAATAAATAAAAATAATACCTTGTTGAACTGAGCCCAGGAAACCGGTGCAGTGCTGAAGTCCTCCGAGTTATCGGGCTTGTCGAAGATCTTTTGAGCGAGGCAGTGCAAGTTGACTCTGTCTAATGAGTGTGTGGTCTGAACCTCAGACATGAACTTACAGCTCAGAGCCTCAGACATCTGACTCCAGGACACTCGATCAGGCACCACGAACGGGATCCTGTTCTGTGGAGACGATGACAGAAAAACACTGTTTTAATCTCACACATCTTCAGCACTGTTTAATTATTCAGGACCGACAACTACTTCAAGTGAGAGAAAAAAAAAGAGCGAGTGACATCTTACAGCTGTTACAACGAATGTAATAAGAGGAACTTGTTTGTGGAATAAACTGTAACTATAAAAGGATAAAAGCATAATTAAAAAAAAATAGAACTAATCAGCATTGGCAAGTTGCTACGGCATACATGTACATACAGTTTGACACACTGTTATGATAAATGCTTCAACTTCAGTCACGGCGTTCGACGGTTACGCAGACGAGTCGTCGGTTATTTACGTATTGTAGCGTTCACGTGTGTTTTCTCCTTCCTTGAAAATGAAAGAAAAAAATCGTAGTCTATGTTACTCACAGGTTCAGAGAACGCACAGTCCCAGATGATGGTGGCCATAGCGTTGTTCTCCTGACTGCCGTGTACGATTACAACAACAGGAAGCGAGATCACCTAAAGAGGAAAAGAAACACCAATCAGACGCTCAACAGCAGGCCCGGGACACGGTTCTGTAAAATCTGTTTATAAATAAATAAATAATAAATAAAGTAAATAAATAGAATTTGAGAAAATGATGTCATATTTAGAAATCTTGATCGATTCATATAGACCAGTGGTGTTAAATTTAAATCCTGCCTTGAGCAGCCAATCTCTCAGCTATTAACCTTTTATCATATTATCTAGTCTCTGATTAACACAAACAACCCAGAAAGCAGAATAGGAGATTTCAGGAAAAAAAAAAAAACAGAACTAACAAAAACTATTCAAATTTATATATCGATTTTCTAAACATCAAAACGTTTAGGAAGGAATCACACAAGCTTATCTCAGCTTCTTTTTTCAACACACGGTACTTGTAAGTCTCATCAATGTGTGATACATTTTGCGATTCGGAGTTCCTGGATGGTACTAAAGGATAACACGTATACGAGTCTGAGTTTAAGACATGGGAATGTGGTAGCCTAGTGGTTAAGGTGCTGGTCTACCAATCAGAAGGTTGTGAGCTTGAGTCCCAGGTGTGCCAGAGTACCACTGCTGGGCCCCTAAGCAAGGCCCTTAAATACTCAGTTGTATAAAATGAGATAGAAATGTAAGCTAAATATATCCAGCAAGAAGTGTGGAACATTTCTACCTTTTAATTCTAGATAGAGCAAAAATATCTAGATACTATGGGTGGGCAGAATGACCAAAAATCTGTTTCACGGAATAATAATTTTTCAGGTAAATCAACAAAAGTAACATGCTTAATATATTAAATACCACTTTAACACTTTAAAAATAAAGAATAGGCTTTCTCGTCTTGTTTTATCATCTAAAAATGAAGCATGTCAAAGAATGCTAAATAAAAGAAAAATTTATAAAATAAGTTCCTCGTGCTAGCATGACTAGGTTACATTCGTGTGACACAGTTTGCAAATCACATTTGTTTGCTCTTTGTCAGCCTTTGTAAACCCGAACCACGTCCATACCACTGATGTTGCGCCTCGTTTCACAACAAGTTCCTCCTCCTGCTCGGGATTGGTTTGTGGGATTTCTTTATCAGCTTCTTATCTACGCTTATGTGACGCTTCTCAATTGTTCTCAGATTCAGGCGTGCTACACGTGAGGTTATCCACGCCCACTAATTTAAATTTTACTGTATGCGCGGAATAGAAAAAACCTGTAAACATTTTATTCCGTGGAAACGGAATATACCGTCATACCGCCCAGCCCTACTAGATACAATAATAGACATTACAGGCAGTTATGATATACTGATTTGCAAGTTTAGGCAGGAGGAGTGTAACGAGCCAGTAGTCCATGTATCGGTCCTGAGTTTGATGTCTGGGATGTACAGGGGTAGTGCAAGTGGTTAAAGTTCTGGGTTGTTGAGCGGAAGATCAGGGTTCAAGCCCAAGCACTGCTGCTGTTGGGCCATTGACCAAGGCCCTTAACACTTTCTGCTCCAGGTTCACTGTATAATGGCTGACACTGTGTTCAAACCCCAACCTCAAAAGAAGATAGAATTTCACTGCACTGTTATGTATATGTGACAAAATAAAGGCTACTATTCTTAGATTGTGTTAACACACATACAGTACATACGGTAAAGTCTGAATAAAGGAAAAGCCAAAGAACACAACTCAACGAAACATAACAAAACCTACCTGGACACTGTAAGGACTGTCGCAGCCTGTGATGGTTATCTCTGTAGTGAAAAGCAAAGCAAACTTCTCCTCCGTTACCGACTCCGAGCCCTTCCTGTCTGCCCGCTTGATCTTCCTGATGGACTGTGAAAGAGAAACGACGACTGCTTACAACATTTACCTCCAGAATTCTGAGCATATAAGTCTTCATTCTGCTCGCTAAATCTCATACAATACTGAGCGCAGATGGCAAATATTTACTACAGGATTGTTTATGAATGAATGTTTACTGTAAAAAAAAGAAAGAAAAGAAAGAAGCTCATGTTGTACAAACCATATTCCTGAAAGTCGCACATGTGCTCTTGCTAGTTGTGTTGTGTTCTAAGATGGCGGTGCTGTTAATCAGGTCTCCTACGTTCTCGCTGGAAACGAAAAATCATTAGGAAAGGAAATTAGCATCACAATAATTACACACAAGCTCCCCTACCCCCAAATAAACATGGAAAATAAGCCGATTGATATAAATCTGAAATGATTGACGAACGCATCCCCTAGAAGCCCCGCCCCTTTCCCTAATAATGTTTGCCTTGTGATCTCTTAGTTTAACTTATTTGCCTTCATGAATGTGAAATGAAATCACTTTATTATATGATGCACTAAAATCAGACTAAAATATTCATGTGTTCACGTATGAATTAGATTAATTTTAGAATCCATTAATCCAATTAATTCTATTCTATTTTATTTGTGTAGTGCTTTTAACAAAAAAACTGTCTCAAAGCAGCTTTACAGAAATATAGAGACATAGAATAATATATGTATTATATGTAATATATGTATTATATGTATCTAATAATAATCTTTTTACTCTGTTAATTCTTTTTCTTTTATTATTCGTTATTTCTTTTGTTATTCCTTATGTTTACCTTCTGCTGTATGTTTAAGTTCTGTAAAGCTGCTTTGAGACAATGTCTATTGTAAAAAGCGCTATACAAATAAACTTGAATGGAATTTTGATTATATTGTTTATAAAACAGTCAAAAATGCAAAATAGTAAAGTTCATAGGCACATGCAAAGAAATGCTGTAAAGCAACGTTGCCTTCTAAAATAATGCAATTAACCTTTTTGACAAAGAGAGCGACTTTTATCTCATTTTTTATACAACTAAGCAATTGAGGGCTAAGGGCCTTGCTCAGGGGCCCAGCAGTGGCAGCTTGGCGGACGTATGAATCAAACTCATAACCTTCCAATTGGTATCCCAACACCTTAACCACTAGGCTACCACATCCCTATGTTTTGCTAAGCATATTGGAGAGTTCTTATTACTGACTATCAGCCTTCATTATTGGTCCAAAAAGTGGTCTATTATTTAATATGTTACCTTTTGTACCGACATACAAGGATTCGTTTTCTGAAATGTTTAAACAAGTGAAAAAGAACACAGCAAATTGAAGAACATTTGCGCGCGCGCACACACACACACACACACACATACACACGCACAAACAAACAATACATACAAAATACTGTGCAAATTTTCTTCCTATAAACTTGATAGATTTTTTTACTTTTTATATTGATATTTTTATCAATGAAAAAAATCAACAGGTCTATACCACTATACCAAATTGTCAAATTAATAAATTTAATGAGTTTACTTTTTTTGATAAGGAAAGTGATTTAAAAGCTGTTTGCTCTCCTGCGCCGTCAGCACACATGCAGTCTTACGGTGTTGTGAAGCCTGCAGCAATAGGAAAGTATTTAGAGTAACCAATATCCTTTTGGGGCAAGAAAGCCACATGCTTATCAGTTTTAGTTAAAATGTCGTTACAAAATGCTGCTATTTACATACAAGGCTCCAAATGGTTTAGCTGCCATGTGTCTAACCAGTCTTCTAACACGCTACAATCCAAATGAGGTTCCCTTTTGAGTATGGTTCCTTTCAAGGTTTCTTCCTCTTCCATCTAAGGGAGTTTTTCTTTGCCACGGTCGCCTCAGTCACCTCAGGCTTTTTTATTGGGGATAAATACAATCACATTTAAATCACATTTCAATCTTGAATTTTTGTATAATATTAAATCTTCTGTATTATGTTTCTTATGTTTTGTAAATCTGCTTTGAATCAAATAACTTGAATTGAAAACGTAAACACTGCTGGCACACTTTCATACGTACGTTTCATAAGCTCGTGAAAGCGTCATATTCACAAAATGCTTCGCTGATCTTATATGTTTATCTGGGTGTTTGTTTCTACAGGAGGAGTTCTGTAAGAGATGCAAATGAAACCTTTGGAATTTTACAAATCTGCCACTTACTTCTTTACACTGCCACTTACACTTACACTGGGTCAATGCAATAAACCATATCATTTTTTTTTTGTAGGATAAATGTGTCTCAAGTTTCACAGATATTGCAGGTGCAATCAGCTGCGGAAATATTACCTCTATCTGCATTTCTCTTAAATCTGAGAACATTCACAGCAGCTCACTTCCTCCATATGGCCTATGTGGTAACAATTTGTACACAGTGTCAGCTTTTGTGGCCAGCATCAGAAAATAAGGCGAAGACAAAAAGGGCATGTAAGCTTGTTAAGACTGGTCTAGTAGAAGATGCAAAAAAACCCCAAAAAAAAACAAACAAACCACTAGCTATAGTGTTTAATTTAAAAAAGTTTTACTCCTGTTTCCAGAATTTCAATGTTTATGAGTGTGTGAGTGCATATTGTGTGTGTATTTTGTGATGTGTAGTGTTGAAATGTCAAATGCAATACACTGGAAATCATGTAAATGTTTAAACTCCAACACGTGTGTGTGTATGCAGGCTAGCGAGGGTTTCTGTCTCATGTGCGCGGTATCAGATGTGTCGTAATGAGGTATTACTACATTGTGCTGTGGGTGGTTACAAAACTGTGCCTGGATATTGCCACATATAATGTGTGTACTGGATCGTCTCATGTTAAGCTAAGCAGGATGAAGCCCTTTGGGTTTGCAAGTTCTTAACGTGGGTGCTTACGAGTGTGTCGAGGGCACTAAGGCAGTACTGGAATTTGTGTGTGTGTGTGTGTGTGTGTGTGTGTGTGTGTGTGTGTGTGTGTGTGGGTGGGTGGGTGGCTGTGCACTTGGTGTACATGAGCTGGAAATAGGAAACAGTTCAGTGCACACATGCATCACACTGGATTTTGTAAAGCATGTGTGCCTCTTCATTGCAAACACTCTCGAACTGTAAAATATCTAAAAAAAAAACAACAACTTGTATTTCAGGAACTCATATCTAAGAGGTTTAGAAAACATTGAGGAAAAAAATTTCAAAAAGAAATTGAAATTCTTGCAAAGAATTTGTTTGTTGTCTGCTCTGGGATATTTTTCTTACTTGCAGATGGTGAAGACTTAAAATTAGCCTTCTAGCCTTCTAAAACTAAGGAGTTTTAAATGACACGAATAACCCAGAACAATAAATAAAAGGGAAGTGTAAACAAATCATAAGGCAAGTGGTAAAAAAAAATGCAATCAATCAATCAATCAATCAATCAATCAATCAATCAATCAATAAATAAATAAAATTTAAACAAAAAAATAATAATTAAAAAAATAAATAAATAAAAATGATTAAAATCACATTTCTACAAAATTCTTTACCAAAGAAATCACTTGTAAGCGGTAGATTTGTGATATTTTTTAAAGACAAACAGAATATGGCGATTAACTATAATTAGAATTCTACAGAGCAAGCAGTATGTTTATTTATTACATTTCCTCATGATCATTAAATCAATTCTATCTCACACAACAACCTCATTCCTTATCTGACCAGCCAGTGAAGCTCCTGAGTTCATTACTGGCTACGCTGCTAATATCTCCAGCCACTCCCTAGTAC